>NC_080671.1:269016193-269057193 GCF_030247195.1 Topomyia yanbarensis
GCATCAATAAATTTTCAACTTCAATCCAATTTTTTTGGGTGTTGTGGGGGGGCGGGGGGGGTTGTATGGTGTTAAACCCCAAAACCTTCTCTTGGCTACGCCGTTGCTTGGAGTTATTTATTTCGCTTTTCATTTTCCGATATGTTTCAGATCGATCCGATGGTTATAAGTTAGATAAATTGCAGTCAGAAGGTTCGCACAAATGAACATTTTTGTACTGATAAGTTATCAAGTTCCTTCCAGACAACTTGGAAGTGTTCGGTGATTATTTCTAGCGGTTGTAGATAGTAAAATGAAATACAAAATTCGTTTTATCGAAATAATGTTTGGCTTATTTCAATGGATTATTACTATATTGAACAATAAATAGGCGACAAAGAGTAATCCACAAACAACAAGCCATAACTTTTAAAGTATTCAAAATAGATATTTGAAGTCTTTAGTAAAGTTATTCGCAAAAGTAAGAGCTACAAATTTGCTGAAGACATCATTTCGATATAATCACTTCCAAGAAAATTTGTGAAAATATCTCACTCATAGGGGAATTAATCAGCAAAAGCACAATACCAAAAGAAAGGGCATATTACCTCCATTGAATTCTCCGAAGATACAATTGACCTAAAATAAGCCGTTTTGGCGTTAATAATAGATTACATGTTTTTGGTCATATTTCTGGCAATGGGAAATGATAAAAAACTTTTTGTCCGCATTTAATGTTAAATATCTCTTTTGATAATAGTCCGATTTCAACAATCTATAGCTTGATCGAAAGGTATTCGTTAAAGCTGTCTAAAAACTAATAAATTGTTAAACTATATTGTCAATTTCGGCAGAAAATTCAAAAAAACTGCAAAAATGCCATTTTTACGCTTTCAAACATTCATATCTTGGAAAATAAACATCAGAATCAAAAACAAATTAATAGCGTTCATCCTGTTTTTTAGTTCTTTCATTTAAAATTGGTTTGGATAAGATCGGTTCAGCCATTGCTGAGAAACACGAATGAGAATTTGTCCGTTACATACACACACACAGACAGACACACACACACAGACATTGTCCCAAATCGTCGAGCTGAGTCGATTGGTATATAAGACTCGGCCCTCCGGGCCTCGGAAAAAATCTTGAAAGTTTGAGCGAATTCTATACATTTCTTTTATAAGAAATGTAAAAAGATAAATAAGCTGTAGGGAAACATATATCTGCAAAAACAAACACGGATGTTTAAAAACTACAACCATTTTCGAAATCTCTCTCGATTTGGCAAAAGCTTTTACTAGATCGAACAAACGACTAATGCTACATATGCATACAATGCTGAAAATGCTTTCCAAAATGTCATTTTGTGTAAATGTTTGGGAGAAAAATTCTTCATTCAAACATAGAGTGTAGAATTCTTCTTCCAAACATTTACAGAATCACATTTTAGAAAGAATATTTCAGCAGGCAGTCTTTGATGAACATATAATGGAGAATCACTAATTTATGTACCTATAATTCTCACAAGTTGACATCATAAGCCTGATAAATATAAACATTTGAATTGTGCGTTTATTTCCCCGGAAAGTAGTTTATCCTCTATTTATTCTTCATTAGTGGGTGAGTAACCAAATTTTCACCTCTCAAGAACTTGCGAAAAACTACTGATAATGCAGTATGGAAGCTCTACCCCAACGGCATTCCTTATTATTGAACACCCAAGCAGTTTAGTAACTATAATAACACATCGGAAAGAATGAAATATTCAAATCAACAGTCAGACTATAGAAATCATCAATGGGGGAACACGTGGCTCTGCATAAACAACCATGCGATAGCATGCGGCTAACCGACATTTGTGATTTTTTACCTGTTTCACCATTCTGCTATATAATCGGTGTAAAGTCATACCGGACTAAGCAGCAAAATCTCAAAAGATGAGATGATGATAGGATTGAATCAAGAATTTCTTCTTCAGCTACCATTCATTTGCACCAGATTTTAAAAATATTATCATTAGCATGAATTATGAAATGAATCCATTGCGAATAATACCGTAAAGAATGCAAAGATTCAATTTTTGTACACGTTTTTCTCTGTATCAATGCAATATCGCTTAGTCCTGTCTGGCACAAAACCAAACGACATCATGCATGCGCGTGCGCTTTGTATTCATTTTCACTGAAGTTAGAATGGACATACGGCATTTGGTAAAAATGCGGCTGCAAATATGGGTATTTCATCAACTTTAATAAAATATGAATAACTCAAAAACGAAGCATCGTAGCTATGTAACGTAAGCAAACGAAAAATTCTACACAAAGAAAGCTACAATCCTATGCAATAATATGGAGTACTCTTGAATTAAATATCTGAGATATTTTGGTTCGAACTAGAAAATGCTAGCCGTGAGTAATCATCAAAATTTTAAAATTTTAGTTATACCAAAAAATAGCTTTATTTCTTGCGCAACTTTACACGAGAGGGATTGTTGATATCTTTTACGTAAACGTTTTAAAAATTCAAGAAAGCGCCGCAGCCGATCCAGTAACCTTTCGCCTTAAGGCCCCCGTCGGGCTTCTTTTTCTTCTTATCTGCAGAATTGAGGATATCAATATAATACGCATATACGATACTCATATGAATGTATGCGTACACGCGAATGAAATGAATGATTTCTTCAACCCGCTTTTTCTATCGCTTTTCCCATAAAACTACCGAAGTATAGTATACCAATGGATTCGTAAGTATCCGAGGAAACTAATGGTAGCAAGTAAAACTTGATTTGAAAAACTTCATAACAGCGTTTTTCAATTTTTCCGTCGTACGCATTATATCGTCGCTTGTTCTGCGCAGTAGAAAAGCACGGGGTTTGTGCTAAATTAGTACTACCCGAAAGCTTGGTGTAGGGGCTATTTATAAATCATGTCACACTTGTATTGAGGGAGGGACAATGAAAAATTTCAACATTTTGTGAAATTTGGTGGAAAAAAGTAACCTGAAACATACTAAAGGTTTCTACCGAAGAAAAAAATATTGGACATCTTATTCGTGACTTATTTACCAAGGAAATAACCAATGACCCTGAGAAGTGGGAGGGGGCAAATGAAATGAAAATTTTGCGTTACATCATTGATAGTTGCCCTGTTTGTATTTTAGAACTCACAGATAAAGCTTCGTTTGTGGAGAAATCTACTAAAAAGCTTCGATTTCTTTCCAATTGATACTATAAATTAATAAAAAGAATTATTAAATTACTCATACTAGCTACAAGAAACGCCAAAATATTGCACCCTTATAATAAATCATGATAAAAGAATGATTTCGTTTCGAAAACTACGTACTATATTTCTTTTGAGCTTTATGACTTTATGCTATGAATATATGCTAGCAATCAGTTTGCTCAAATCAATCTAATGATTATTCACCTCTGGCACATGGGCGGATTTTTCTTAAAATCCTATAGCGCGTTGCCTGTTTTTCATGGGTATTTTTGCCCAAATTTTTGCACGGTTTTCAAAATACCACTTTTTTAACATAACTATTCCTTTCAAGTAATAGTTGAAAGACGTAAAAGTATTGAATCCACGAATATGAGGTTTGGTTTTTTGAACTATGCGAAATATGGTTATATTCAAAATCGTAAAAAAAATTCTAGGGCCAAATTTCGGTACGTAACTTGAACAGTTATTTCAACGGATATCTAAGTGAAATCCCAATGTTTAGAGCTGAAGAACTACTTCTACTAACACAAAGCGTCTATCTAGGTTGAGACTCGGCAGAACAGACTAGCTATTGGAACCAGTGATTTTCCTATTTCTTACCTCCTGATCAGGATATATATTATTACCATCTTATTATCATGTTATATAGACAAAATGTTAACGAAACTGATTTATAGCGCAAGTAATGCACTGGTACTATGAGCCAGTATGTCCAGTTGGACACCGACCAGTAAGTATGGACACCGACCAAGAAAGATCTTTGAAATTAGTAAGATTAGTTATACGGTAGAATAGTATTTTGATCTAAATATTTTCATACTACATAGAACAAGTTGTATGTCATGAACAGTCCATTACAACTTTATCGTTGACATTACAACATTATTTTACAGTGCGATTGCAGGGTTAGTATTGCGACCCTACTTATCAGGAAGAGTTCCTTCTGGCTGGGGCTTGAGCATACGCCGAGTGACTTCTAAGGTCATCTAAGTCTTTAGCCATTGAACCGCCAGACTAAGGCATTTACAATTACGTACATGTTGTTTTGGGGTTTTTAAAACACAAACCAGCATTTAATTAAATTGAACTGTCGAAATTACTTGTTGTTAGTTTTTTGTCCAAAAACATTTGAAAAGTTAGTTGGGAAACTTAGTTGGGAAAAGTTAGTTGGGATCTAGTGTCATATATCATTCAAGGAGTACAGCCTGGATGCCGTGTCGCTGGAGTCCTGCTCTCACGTCGTGGAAGGCAGCAGAAATAGGAGTCCCAAGTTAACCTCTAGCTGAAAACAAAAAGGCTGAAAAGACAAAAATAAGTCAGTAAACGGAGCCTAATTGACCTTTCCCTCGCTGTGTCAACCGAAGCTCTAACATAATGGATGATTGTATGATTTTGTTGGTTATTTTCGGCAAATTTGAGACTAAGAGAAACGAAAACAATGAAATTGAAAGACGGATAGATATTCTAGAGTTAATCAGAACGGAAAACTAGAACTGATCGAAAGGAAATGTGCAGAATCCTTTGCCTTTTGCTAAGTAGGAGTTTGGCGTTATAATCATATTAAAACGCCGGCGTCGGCGGTAAAGCATGATGATGAGTTATGTTCTATCAATGACCATGCGGTAGACTTGGGTACAACGCCCAACTCCTACTTAGCAGAAGGCAAAGGTTTTCCTTTCGATCATGTCCATGACCATGCTTTCGTTTCTCTTAGCCTTAAATTTGCCGAAAATAGCCAACAAAATCGATACAGTAGAACCTTGGAAATTAAAACAACAATTAGCCATGCCCCTAATTAACACAAATATGAGAGCATTATCCAACGTTATCGATAGCTTCTAGTTGTTGTGGACTGTATTTTCATGAAGGATGCTATTATGTTGAAAACTTAGCAAACCCCGTTTTCATTGCATTTAAAAAAAATTGCATGACCACTCCTTGTGAAATACCTATTGCATTCATTTTTGCGTATAGTGCACAGGTCTTATATTTGAGATAACTTACGATATTTTTGCTGTCAATCTGGTTGTTGACAGCATAGACAAGAAATACTTCTATTGTTCGGTAAATTTGCTACATATTACATCGCGTTTTGATGATTTTAAAAAGGTTGTGTCATATTGTGGTAGAAATTGTTTTGCACTCATAACGGGCAGTGCTACAAATTCTCATAATAACATTTGGGACAGCTCTAACAGTATTACTCATCAATTGAGTAATGTCCATAAAGTTGGAAGAGCGAAATCAGCAGAACATGATTGTGAATATTCTATAATTTAGTGCTAATTAAATGCAAATTAAATGTACAATTAAAAAATTTAATGCTTTTTTGGATTTTGTTTTATTACATGTTCTGCTGGCTTAACATAAAGTTAGCAGAGCAACGATGTAAAAGTCATTGTAAAACCTACTAAAGCACATTGATTTATTTGAATAATTAAATGCTAATTAAATGTACTTGTAAAACATTGTTTTTTACAAGAAATCACTTGTTCTGCTAACTTAACATAAAGTTAGCAGAACAAAGATGTAAAAGTCATTGTAAAACCTACTAAAGCATATTGATTTATTTAAATAATTAAATGCTAATTAAATGTACTTTTAAAAAGTTGTTTTTTACAAAAAATCACTTGTTCTGCTGACATAAAGTTAACAGAACAATGATTTTAAAATCTACTAAAGCATATTTAATAATTCGAATAATCAAATGGTAATTAAATGCACTTGAAAATTTTTTTTAACATTTTTTTAAGGAAACAACTAACAGCAAGCAGAATAATGGTGCAAAAGTAATTGTAAAATTTACTAAAGTATATTTAATGATTTAAGTAATTAAATGATAGTTAAATAATAATTAAATGCACTTATAAAAAAATATTCGCGATTTTTTAAGAAAACACTTGTTCTGCTGGTTTAACATCAAGTAGAACAATGATGGAAAAGTAAACGCAAAACATACTTAAACATAATTAGTAATTTGAATAATTAGATGCTTATTAAATGCACTTCTAGAAAATTGCTTACATTTTTTAAAGAAACAACTTGTTCTGCTGGGTTCATATCAAACAGAACAATGATGTGAAAGTCACTGCTAAATCTACAAAGGCATATTTAATGATTTGAGTAATTAAATGCTAACTAAATGAACCTGTAAAAAAAATATTCGCGATTTTTTAAGAAATCCCTTGTTCTGCTGACTTAACATCAAGCAAACATGTAACATGTAATGATGTAACAGTTATTGTAAAACCTACTAAAGCATATTCAATTACTTGGAATATTAAATGGTAATTAAATGCATTTGTAAAAAAACCTGTTTTAATCCACCTAGAGGTGCAATTGTGCCTTTCTCATTTCTCCAAACTATGATTCAATAGCTGGTTCGTACAATATAACATTATGGAAATGTCTTTCATTCTTATTACACTTGGTAAGTATATATAAGAGCACCTTTTTGCATTCATCGCGGTATTGGATTGAATCGGAGTTTTCTATGTGATCGCACTCCACAACCCGTAACTCCGGAGCTGGAAGTCGGATGGAGATGGAATTTAAAATCAGTTTCCGATGACGCAACACCTTTCATTTGAGACTAAGTTGATCAAATCGTTCTAGCCATTTTCGAGAAACCAATATAACCGTTATTCTGAATTTGGATGCTTCCGGATCCGTTTACATTTTGGAAAAAAATTCACCTTTTTACATTCATCGCAGAATTCGTTAGAATCGGGATTTGCTGCGTGATCGTACGTATCACCCTGTAATTCAGGAACCAGAACTTCTGATCCACACAAAATTCAACAGCATCTGATGGACCTTTCATTTAAAATCAAGTTTGTCAAAATCGGTTCAGAAAATTCCGAGAAACCGATGTGGACAAATCAACAAATTTTGTTTTGTAACCATACTCTTCAACTCGCAATCCGGAACAAGATGTCGGTTTAAAATGAAATTCAATAGCAACCTATGGGAATATTATACCTTTCATTTGAATCTTAGTTTGTAAAAATCGGTTCAGCCATCTCCGAGAAACCGATGTGGACATTTTGTTAACAAATCCGCACATACACACACATACATAATACATACACACATACATACATACATACATACATACATACATACATACATACATACATACATACATACATACATACATACATACATACATACATACATACATACATACATACATACATACATACATACATACATACATACATACATACATACATACATACATACATACATACATACATACATACATACATACATACATACATACATACATACATACATACATACATACATACATACATACATACATACATACATACATACATACATACATACATACATACATACATACATACATACATACATACATACATACATACATACATACATACATACATACATACATACATACATACATACATACATACATACATACATACATACATACATACATACATACATACATACATACATACATACATACATACATACATACATACATACATGCATACATACATACATACATACATACATACATACATACATACATACATACATACATACATACATACAACGGCATCTTCGTATGTAGCTGTTACGCTCCCCAAGGTGGACAGTAGAGCAGTTCAGCCTAATGCTGGAGCAGTTAACCGAGCAGTTGATCGATCGGAAGCCGGTAGTCATTGGTGGTGACTTCAACGCCTGGGCTGTGGAATGGGGCAGTAAAGTAACCAACACAAGAGGGTGTATTCTGCAGGAAGCTCTAGCGAAGTTAGACGTACGATTGTGCAATGAAGGCTCTGTTAGTACATTTCGGAGAGACGGGAGGGAGTCTATCATAGACGTCACATTCTGTAGTCCCTCATTGACGGCGAACATGGATTGGAGAGTATGCGAAACGTATACGCATAGTGACCACCAGGAGATTCGCTACCGTATCGGTCAACGGAACCCCACGGCAGTACAGAGAAGCGTGGCCGGCGAACGAAAGTGGAAGACGAAAGCCTTCAACAAAGACCTCTTTGAGGCACTTCGGCCGAACGGCTGGACCGAGAACGTGGATGCGGCTGACCTAACAAGAAGGATTGTGGCGGCTTGTGACGCCACAATGCCGCGAAAACTGGAACCACGCAACAAACGGCGTCCAGCTTACTGGTGGAACGAGACGCTTAGTACGTTACGCGCTGCTTGTCTCAGAGCCAGAAAGGTCGGAACGAGATAGAGAAGAGCATAAGGCATCGTTTCGGGAAGCTAGGGCCGCTTTAAAACGGGAGATCAGACTTAGCAAGTCAGAGTGCCACAAGGAGCTATGCCGAGAAGTAGACGCCAATCCCTGGGGTGACGCATACCGAGTCGTGATGGCGAAAATGAAGGGTCCGACGACGCCAGCCGAAATGTGTCCGAGCAAGCTGAAGATAATCATCGAGGGTCTTTTCCCGAAGCACGATCCAACTATATGGCCACCGTCACCGCACGGCGAGGAAGAAGGAACAAACACGGATCGGCAAGTGACTAACGACGAGCTAGCAGAAGCATCGAAGCGCCTAAAACCAAAGAAAGCCCCTGGTCCGGATGGAATACCAAACGTGGTACTGAAAGCTGCGATCCTGGCATATCCGGACATGTTCAGGAGAGTGATGCAGAAGTGCCTAAATGAAGGCAACTTCCCCGAAATGTGGAAGGTCCAGAAGCTGGTGTTGCTGCCGAAGCCAGGGAAGCCACCTGGCGACCCGATCTCGTACAGACCCATATGCCTGCTGAATGCACTCGGAAAACTCCTGGAAAAGATCATTTTTAACAGGTTGACGAAATTCACGGAAGGTGAGCGCGGACTGTCCAAGATGCAGTTTGGTTTCCGCAAAGGAGCATCGACAGTGGATGCAATTCGGATAGTGCTCGAGAGTGCCGAGAAGTCATTTAAACAGAAGCGAAGAGGAGATCGATACTGCGCTGTGGTCACGATAGATGTGAAGAACGCGTTCAACAGTGCCAGGTGGGAAGCCATCGCTGCAGCGCTGCATAAAATGAAGGTTCCCGACAATCTGTGCCAGATCCTGAAGAGCTACTTTCAGAGCAGAGTGCTACTGTACGAGACGAGCGAAGGACAGAAGTCATTGCATATCACAGCGGGCGTTCCTCAGGGCTCCATTCTTGGTCCAACCCTTTGGAACGGGATGTACGATGGGGTCTTAACGCTGCAGCTGCCTAGGAAAGTGAAAATCGTAGGTTTCGCGGACGACGTGTCACTAACGGTGATGGGTGAGACACTTGAAGAAGTGGAGGGGTCGGTGACGGAGACAATAGACGCGATTGAGAGCTGGATAAACGGGGTCAAGCTGCAAATAGCTCACCACAAGACGGAGGTGTTGTTGGGAGTTATAATCGACGACCGGTTGAGCTTCAACAACCACGTTGATTACGCCTGTGAAAAGTCGGCGAAGGCAACGAACGCAATAGCGAGAATCATGCCAAACGTCGGCGGTCCGAGAAGCAGCACGAGACGTCTGCTATCTACTGTTTCGATATGGGGTTCCTGCCTGGAGTGCTGCGCTGAAAACCAAGCGGAACCGTGAAAAGCTAAACAGGACATTCCGACTGATGGCCGTACGAGTCGCGAGTGCCTACAGAACAATATCGTCGGAGGCAGTATGCGTTATCGCCGGGATGATCCCCATCTGCATTACCCTAGCGGAGGACGTGGAATGCTATCAGCGGAGAAATGCACGTAACGCTAGGAGACAGGTTCGAGCGGACTCGTTGGCTAAATGGTAACAAGAGTGGGACAACGCGGAGAAAGGAAGGTGGACCCACCGACTCATCCCAAATGTATCGGCCTGGGTACATAGGAAGCATGGAGAGGTGAACTTCCATTTGACGCAGTTTCTGTCCGGGCACGGATGCTTCCGGAAGTACTTGCATCGGTTTGGACATGCTTCGTCACCCCTTTGCCCGGGTTGTGCGACCGTGCAGGAGACACCGGAACACGTGGTCTTCGAATGCCCTAGATTCGAAGAAGTTCGTAGGGGTATACCTGCTATGACAGTGGACAATATCGTCGAAGAAATGTGCCGTGACGAACATACCTGGGACGCTGTCAACAGAGTGGTCTCGAGCATACTCTCCGAGTTGCAGAGGAAGTGGCGTAGAGACCAACAAGAAACCGCAAATCGGGTTTCGAGAGAAACTCCGCCGCCGGGGAACTCTCCAACTGTGTAGACTAGGTCCACCGCCGGAGACCAGTTGAGTAGTGCATGATGTAGCACCGAGTTGGGTCGTCGGGGCGCCTGGGAACCGGACGTCAAGCTTCACCGGAATCGCTGAACCGACCTCGACATCCTTCCGGGTAGCTTGTGAGTAGGCTATATCCACCGCCGGGGATTGGACCGAGTAGACCGCGTCGCAGAACTAGCAGTGGGTCGTTGGGGCGCCGGTGAACTGGAAGTTACGCTCCAACCGGAATCACCGGATAGACCTCAGCACCTACTGTATGGCCCGTTGAGTAGGCTAGATCCACCGCCGGGGACTAGATCGGGCAGACGCGGAGAGCTAAATGGCCCACAAAAACGAATATCGGAATCAGGAGAAATCTACCGCTCGGTTGCAGGAGAATGGGCTTGATCCATTGTTGGGGACTAGACTGAGTAGCTCGCGAACAAGTGAGGGCGGGAGCTGAACGGCTCATCGGGAATGTAGAGCGAAACGGAACGAGAGGAAGCCTAAGGGCACATGAAATTGTGGTGCTAAAACAAAAGAAGAATCGGTACCGGGGGAGCCTCCTTCGCCGGGGAACTCTCCGTCGGCGTAAGCTAGATCTACCGCCGGGGGCTAGACTGAGTAGACCGCGACGAAATACCACCAGTCGCAGGTCGTCGGGGCATCAGCGAACCGGACGCTCTGCTCCACCGGAATCGCCGAACTGACCATGTAGACGCATAGCATTTCATCAAATCCGGCAACCCGGCCCAGCCTAGGCACCCGTCATCGGCTTACTCGTGTCTGATGAACAACTGGACAGTCATTGTGTGACAGCACAGAATAAAGAAAGCAGCAAACATCATTGAATGTAGGAGGATTAATTTCGGATCAATCGTATAGAAATTTCTGTACAGCTTTTACGAAGATCAATTGGTACGTTATTATTATTTGCTATATGATAAAATTTTTATATGAATAGTTTAATCAACATAACAGAAACACAGTGAAGGTTTAACGTACGGTTACTGAAGACCAACCTGAACCACATGTTTCATGCAATAAGCACACTACTTGTAAGTAATTCTGTACTGTACTGAGAAATTAAACCACTGATAGATATCTGTATTTACAGTTTTGAAGCCTTTAATAAATTCATGTTGCTATCAAAAAGTGTGCGTTTAGCTCTACAGGAACAAACTTCAAAAAAGTATGGAAAATAACGATGATGTATTAAACATAACCCCACTTCCGGATAATACGTTCAGCTGCATAGCGTGCGAGAGACCAGACTCAGCAGATAATCTAGTTCAGTGTGATAAATGCCACAACTGGTGGCATTACTCATGTGCTGGGGTCACTGATTCTATTGTGAACCGAGATTGGATTTGCCCGAGATGCCTTCCCGCTCCATCGAAATCCACTTCGAACAAATCGTCGTCCAGTCGGAAGGTCCGTTTGGAACTTAGCCTTAAACGGCTTGAAGAACAGAAGGAGCTAGCAAAAAAACAAATGGAGCTAGATCTTGAGAAGCGTTTCATAGATGAAAAGTATCAGTTGATGGAGTCAACACTTATAGAAGAAGAGGAAGTGGGTAACCGCAGTGTTCGGAGCCGTGTCGATGCAATCGAAACCCGGGAAAGAACCAAACAAGTTTCTGAGTGGGTTGATCAGCATGCCATTCGATGTCTCGGCAGAGCAGCTGGTCAGTGCGGTCAGGGGAACCCGGTCGTAATCGTAAATGACGATGAAAACGCTTTAGGCGTGTTGGGATTGAATCAAAACAACAACAACGATCGGACACCGCAAGCTCAGGATAACGTACCGATAAATTTGAAACCCACAATTCCGGTCATACAGATGCTCCAGCAGCAGCTGCGAAAATGCCAGGAAACTACGGCACCAACTTCCGAACAATTGAAGCAGCTGCAAGAAGAGCTGCAGAGGTGCCAGGTTCAGTTACAAAGGCAGGTTCAACCTCCCAATCCCTCACAATTGTTACAGCCGCCACCAAAATTACCACAACAATTAGCTGTACGAGGAGCAGTTCCTAAAACAGCCCCGAAGCCAACAACGGTACAGTATAATGCAGTAACTTTAGGGAAGCAACAAGGATGGAACGGAAACCATGGAAGTGTCAATCTTGAAGCTAATCCCCCAAACTACGTTCCACGCGTCGCGTACTCTGGTACAGAAAACTTTGTGCCATCGTTTGAGCAGGTGCATAATTTGAATGCACGCTCAAACTTATATCAGAATCCAGTGCCGCCTCCGAGCGTCCCACCTAGACAGCCTCAGGTGCAAAGAGCCTCACCGGAACAAATTGCTGCCCGACAGGTGATGCCGCGCGATTTGCCGGAGTTCTCCGGAGATCCCGAAGAATGGCCGATCTTCATTAGCAGCTTTAACAACTCTACATCAGCCTGCGGATATAACCATGCGGAGAACCTTTCGCGATTACAGCGTTGCTTGAAAGGAGATGCTTTGAAATCAATACGGTACTACTTGCTGACTCCAGATTCTGTACCAGACGTCATAAAAACTCTTCACACCCTCTACGGTCGTCCAGAAGTCATAATCAACAAGTTGATTAGAGGTGTGCGAGAGTGTCCAGCACCGAAAAGCGAGCGACTGGAAACCCTTATTGAATTTGGGATGACAGTACGTAATTTAACGCAACATCTCCTTGCTGCAGGCCAACATGTTCATCTTTCGAATCCAGTTCTTCTGCAGGAACTCGTCGAAAAACTACCGGCAAATATTAAGCTACAGTGGGCTCAACACTTGACCTATTTTCCCGCCGCAACGTTACAGACGTTTAGTGACTTTATGTCATCTATGGTGGATTCAGTCAGCAAGGTAGTTCTGTATGCTGGTAGTCAAGGTAAAACGGAGAGGCATAAGCCTAAAGAAAAAGGATTCCTTCATACGCACGTTGAGAAAATCGAATCCGCTTCGCATAAAAAAATGAACAGTGATTTCAATAAATCTTGTCTAGTTTGCGGTAAATCGGGGCATCGTCTCAAAGAATGCTCTGACTTTAAAGACAGTACCGTAGAAAATCGTTGGAAAACTATACACACCTTGAAATTATGTCGCAGTTGCTTAAATGCCCATGGACGCCGAGCCTGTAAGAATTCCAATCGGTGCGAAATTAATGGATGTCAGTTCCGTCACCACCCGCTACTGCATTCGGAGAGTTCAGGTGCCAACAAATCACAACCTATTGCACCGATTGAAAATCACATGTACCACCACTGTGGACAATCAATTTTGTTTCGGATCGTGCCGGTAACTTTATTTGGTGCTTCAAAGTCAGTTGATACATACGCCTTTTTGGACGAAGGATCATCCACAACACTCGTGGAGCAAAGCATAACTGAACTGCTGAATGTGAAGGGACCTATCCTGCCACTATGCTTGAAGTGGACCGGTAATATGACGCGTTTGGAAGATAACTCACAAACGGTTACGATTGAGGTGGCTGGCATCGGAAAATCAAAACGCTATGTTTTGAAAAACGCCCGAACGGTTAACCGTCTCGAACTCCCTACGCAAACGTTAAGATTTGATGAACTGCAAAAGAGGTTTGCATTCCTGAAAGGGCTAAGGGTACACAGTTATGAGGCTGCTAGGCCACAGTTACTGATCGGCCTTCGGGACTTATCGTTGGCGGTACCGCAAAAAATCAAAGAAGGGTGTGGTCCTATTGGCGCCAAGACTAGGCTGGGGTGGTGCGTTTACGGACATTTATCAGGCGAACGCAGAACAGATGAATACAATTTTCATGTCTGCGAATGCGAAAGCCTTAACAGCACCGTAAAAGACTACATCAATGGAGAAGACTACGGTGTCAAAATAGTCGAGCAACAGCTGTCAGAAAATGAAAAACGAGCAAGAACTATTCTCGAGAAAACAACTCTCCAGGTAGGTGACAGGTTTGAAACAGGCCTTCTTTGGAGATATGACCACATCGAAATGCCAGACAGTTATCCAATGGCCCTTCGACGCCTCGAATGCCTCGAGAGACGCATGGAGCGAAACCCAGTTCTATGGGAAAACGTACGACGACAGATTTCTGAATATCAACAGAAAGGCTATGCCCATCGTGCCACAGATGCAGATCTAGCAGCCGCAGATCCGAGACGCATCTGGTATTTACCGTTGGGGGTAGTCCTAAACCCTAGGAAACCGGAGAAAGTACGGCTGGTGTGGGATGCAGCAGCGAAGGTTGACGGGATTTCTCTGAACTCCGTGCTTCTCTCTGGTCCCGATCTGCTGACACCACTACCCACAGTTCTGTACAGATTTCGTCAGTACCCGATAGCAGTAACTAGTGATATTAAGGAGATGTTCCATCAAATTTTGATAAGTAAACCGGACCGGCATTCTCAACGTTTTCTGTGGCGCGAGAATAAGGAAAAGTCTCCAGACATCTTTCTCATGAACGTGGCCACGTTTGGAGCGACAAGCTCACCAACTACAGCGCAGTTCATCAAGAACAAAAATGCAATGCGGTTTGCAGTCCAATTTCCTAGAGCTGTGGATGGTATTGTGAGGGGTCACTATGTGGACGATTATCTTGACAGTTTTGAGACGATTGCAGAAGCGAAAGCAGTGTGTAGCGAAGTCAAGCTGATACATTCAAAAGGGGGGTTCAACATACGCGATTGGTCATCCAACAGTAAAGAGGTTCTGAGATACCTCGGCGACGCAGCAAGTGATGAATCAAAGCTCCTAATATCACCGAAAAATAACGACGGTGAGCGTGTTCTTGGCATGATTTGGCACGCGGAGGATGATGCGCTAGGATTTCCGACGACCTTCAGAGATGATATAAAGTCGCTGTTGGAACTGGGTACGAGGCCGACAAAAAGACAAATTTTAAAATGTGTCATGAGCCTATTTGACCCACTTGGGCTTCTCGCAGCCTTCCTAGTTCACGGTAAAATACTGCTGCAAGATGTTTGGCGTACGGGAATCGCATGGGACGAACCCGTTAATGATCAAATCTTTGACCGCTGGAAAAGATGGGTTGAGCTCCTGGGGAAGGTTGGCGAACTCCGTATTCCTCGTTGCTATTTTCGGAACGTTAACGCCTCTATATACGAGTCACTACAAGTGCATGTTTTTGTAGATGCTAGCGAGGTTGCTTATTCTGCATCGGTATACTTCCGAATCGTAAACCCCGATGGCGTCCCACAGTGCACCTTGGTGGCTGCAAAAACCAAAGTAGCTCCACTAAAACACGTTTCGATACCGCGCTTAGAACTGATGGCCGCGGCACTAGGGGCAACGTTGCTGTCTTCAGTCATCGAGAGTCATACGGTTCCGGTGTGCCAACGCTTTCTTTGGACGGACTCAAATACAGTGTTATCTTGGATACGTTCCGACCACCGCACGTATCGTCAGTTTGTGGCTTGCCGTGTAGGCGAAATCCTGACCATGACCAACGAAAATGAGTGGAGATGGGTGCCGAGCAAGCACAACGTGGCTGATGAAGCAACTAAATGGGGCAAAGGACCGTGTTTTGAGGCAAGCAACCGCTGGTATATTGGACCAGCCTTCCTATATTTGCCGGAAGACCAGTGGCCGCTATCGAAGCAACCTATTGCTGCTACTAGAGAAGAGCAGCGCCCTTGTTACCTTCATCAAGAGACTCAATTGACAGCTTGGATTGATTTTAACCGTTTTTCGAACTGGAACCGCCTCTTACGAACGGTGGCCTTTGTGGTACGATCAATCAACATTTTTAAGAAGGGGAATTACAACTCCAGCAGTACTGTTCAACCGACGAATTATCCTACACACGAAGAATGCAGAAGGGCGGAGACGTTGATATGGAAGCTTGTGCAAAGGACTGCGTATCCAGATGAAGTGGCGCTTCTTTCTAACAACAAACTTTTACCACAGGATGAACGTACAGCACTTTTAAAAGCAAGCGATCTATTCACATTGACACCGATAATGGATACAAACGGTGTTATTAGAGTTGACGGTCGTATCGGTTCAGCCAAAATAGCACCCACAACTGTAAAATACCCGATCATACTTCCGAGGAATCATGTTGTCATCGGTCTTCTCATAGACCACTACCACCGCCAGTATCGACACGGAAATTCAGAGACAGTTTTCAATGAGATGCGTCAGCAATACTACATAGTACGTTTGAGAGTTCTCATTAGAAAACGAACGAAAAGATGTCAATGGTGCAAAGTGTACAAAGCACGTCCGGCTATTCCAAGAATGGCACCACTACCGGAAGCACGTTTATCTCCTTATATACGTCCGTTCAGTTTCGTCGGACTGGACTATTTCGGACCCATTTTAGTCAAAATCGGACGATCAAATGTGAAGAGATGGGTAGCGCTGTTCACGTGTCTCACAATACGCGCCGTACACGTGGAAGTTGCTGATGATTTGTCAACACAATCGCGCATCTTATGTATTCGTCGCTTTGTGTGCCGTCGAGGAGCACCTCTGGAAATCCATTCCGACAACGGACGAAACTTTGTTGGAGCCGAACGTGTGTTAAAGGATCAAATAAGGCGGATCGAATCTGAAGCTGCGGCGACTTTCACCAATACCCACACAAAGTGGGTATTTATTCCACCTTCAGCACCTCATATGGGAGGCTCTTGGGAGCGCATGGTACGATCCATCAAAGCCGCCATGACTAGCCTGCCACAAGATCGCAGATTCAACGATGAAGCATTGCAGACAATGTTAATTGAAGCGGAAGCTATAGTTAATTCCCGTCCGTTAACCTACTTGCCACTAGACTCAGCTGAGCAGGAAGCACTCACCCCGAATCACTTCCTACTGGGTACTTCAAGTGGTCTCAAACAACCAGCAGCATCCATAGTAACTCCAAGAATCATTCGTACCAGTTGGGACCTGATTCAACGCAATTTAGACCACTTTTGGACAAGATGGTTACGTGAATATCTCCCCACACTCACTAAACGGACTAAATGGTTCGGAGAAGTGAAGCCGATGAAGACAGGAGATCTGGTAGTTATCATCGATGAGACATTTCGGAATGGCTGGACTAGAGGACGTGTGCTAGAGGTAATTACTAGACCAGATGGTAGAGTGCGTCAAGGCATCGTTCAGACATCCAGTGGCCTTTTCCGTCGTCCAGTGTCTAAACTAGCCGTATTAGATGTGGTACAAGATAGTAAAGATGAGTCCCTTACTCATCCTTACGGGAAGGGGTATGTAGACGCATAGCATTTCATCAAATCCGGCAACCCGGCCCAGCCTAGGCACCCGTCATCGGCTTACTCGTGTCTGATGAACAACTGGACAGTCATTGTGTGACAGCACAGAATAAAGAAAGCAGCAAACATCATTGAATGTAGGAGGATTAATTTCGGATCAATCGTATAGAAATTTCTGTACAGCTTTTACGAAGATCAATTGGTACGTTATTATTATTTGCTATATGATAAAATTTTTATATGAATAGTTTAATCAACATAACAGAAACACAGTGAAGGTTTAACGTACGGTTACTGAAGACCAACCTGAACCACATGTTTCATGCAATAAGCACACTACTTGTAAGTAATTCTGTACTGTACTGAGAAATTAAACCACTGATAGATATCTGTATTTACAGTTTTGAAGCCTTTAATAAATTCATGTTGCTATCAAAAAGTGTGCGTTTAGTTCTACAGGAACAGACCACATCTGGTTGGTTGGCTCGGTTTCGGGAGAACTTCTCTCGCCGGGGAATTCTCCGTCGGAGTAGGCTAGGTCCATCGTCGGGGACTAGACCGAGTAGTTCGCGAACAAGTCTGGTGCTCAAAGAGTAAACGGCGTTGAATGGTGCGAGAAGGGAGTTGCGGTGCTAACCGGCACAAGCGAGCCGAAGGGCTCGGTGAATTAGACAGTCAGAAGTTTGCAGCTCAGACTGTACCCGTAGGGGAGGAGTACTAAGCCTCGACTCACAGCCAGCTTTCCGACTGCCATGCAGAGCTTGCCAGTCTGTGTGGATGGTAGAGAATTGGTGGTGTGCAGAGGAGTGGGGCTGTAACCCTACGGAAGAAACGAACTAGTAAGTAGTTGAATTAGAGTGTGTGCTATGCACATAAAAACCCCTCCCCGAAGTAATGCCGTAAGGTAGTGCCGGGGAGGAATCAGGTTCTGGGCAAGAGCAGTGGTTTTTAGCGGGTCGGGTGATGGCAGCCCAAACCCGTTCCCTGAGACAATGGGGTTTTTGTACAATTTTCCTCACTCAGGGTTTTTCTGAAATTTTTTTTACTGCTCTCTAAAAAAAAGCATGCATACATACATACATACATACATACATACATACATACATACATATATACATACATACATACATACATACATACATACATACATACATACATACATACATACATACATACATACATACATACATACATACATGTTATTACAGACATGCTACTATTGGGATCCGTCATTCGCTAGCGGAGTTATGTATGTATGTATGTATGTATGTATACATACATACATACATACATACATACATACATACATAACTCCGCTAGCGAATGACGGATCCCACTAGTAGCATGTCTGTAATAACATACGTACATGGAACTATTGAGAACCAGAGCTACAGGTCCAAAGCCCTGGTAAAGGAGGATGGTTGTGATGATTCGGGCCGAGATCACCACGTAAAGCAAGGTAGGGCATAACCCCAATTCCAAGGCGTGAAGCGACCCGTGCCGAGGGATGAGTGATCGAGGGGGTGAAAAAGATGCTCGATCGTTAACGGAGCCTGTGGGGTACCTGGGCAACCCCCACAGTAAGCGTCCCTTACCACGCTAATGCGGAGCTCTGGCGTGGCGGACATATATTTCTCGCGCTACTCGTGGGACTATACATGGAGATAAACAAAAACAAAAACAAACAGACGGAGGTGCTAAACCCCTTCACAAGAGGTGGTTTGGCGAGATCTCCCCCCCGTGGGGAGAGTAGTGGAGCGATGAGTGCTGCATCCCAAAGCACCAGTGACCCCCCAGCGGCGGTAGGCAATAACCCTACCAATGCATCGGAGGGACCAATATCTGCGATGCGCAAAGTAGCGAAGCAACTCGATTCTATAATCGACTTCGCTAGCGGAAAGCAGAATATAGCCAAGGAGTTGAAGTTGAGCCTCCTGGAGCTCCGGAAAGCTGTTCGTGTCGTAAGACAGGAACAGCAGGCATATGTTGAGAGGGTGGAATGTCGGGAGAGGCCCGACAGAGAAACCCAGACAGTGACCTCCAATAGGGAGGAAAGAGAGAAGGTCGATAGAGGTTCACAGACAGTGGCCTTTACCTTCTACGGAGCAGCCACGTCGATCGGAGCGGCGACCGAGTTCCCCTCGAAGGGAAAAGGAAAGGGCAATCGCAAGACGGCATCGAATGCGAAGCGCCCTAGGAAGTCGCCAGGCGAGGGTGCCAAAACCGACACCACTCGGCGTGCAACCGTCAAGGTCAAACGCCGCCTGGGTGAGGTAAGCGAGGGCGAGAGTGACCTCGCTGTGGAGAGCGATGGTACCAGCCACCCGGCACGACCGGGGCAGGGGGGCTCAAACCCCTGTACGCTGGTCACCAAGAAAAAGCCGGCACCGAAATCGGAGGTACCACGGCCTGCGAGGAAGGCCAAGGACAGAGGCGAAGCCTTGTGGTTAAAAACCGACAGGGACAAATACGCCGATGTCCTTAAATCGATGAAGGCGGCCGAAAGTCTCTCGGCCCTTGGGCAGGATGTACGTAGCGTAAGACGCACCAACACGGGAGAGATGCTCCTGGTGCTGAAGCGAGGCGCACAATCAAGTGCAGTATATAAGGCCTTGGCCCAAGAGGTCCTTGGTGAGGGCGCCCAAATCAGGTCGCTAGGTGCGGAAACAACTCTCCAGTGCAAGCACTTGGACGAGTTCACGACCGCAGAAGACGTCGTCGCAGCCGTCAAGGAGTACTGCGGCGTCACAATCGAGCGGGCCTCTGTGCGATTGAGAGACGGACCCTCTGGCACCCAAGTAGCCTACCTCAGGCTACTGAATGCGGATGCCAAAAAGGTAACCGAGAAAGGGAAGCTGAAGATCGGCTGGTCGGTATGCCCTATTAGTATACCCCAGCCGCCTTCAGTGGATAGGTGCTATCGGTGCTTCGAATCCGGCCATAAAGCATACGAATGCAAAGGCATAGATAGGAGCAAGCTATGTCGTCGCTGCGGCGAGGAGGGACATAAAGAGCGGGGGTGCACTAAGGCATATAAGTGCCTTATCTGCACCGCTAAGAAGCAAGCCCATAAACATGCTATGGGCGGACCTTCGTGTCCCTTCGGCGAGTTAAATAAGAAGAAGCCGTGAGAGTCACACAGCTAAATCTTAACCATTGTGCAGCAGCCCAACAGCTGCTGTGGCAGTCGGTCTCGGAGTCGAGGACAGATGTCGCCCTCTTATCAGACCAGTACAGTATTCCTGCCGGCAACGGCAATTGGGTGTCGGACGGGTCTGGAATGGTGGCAAACGGGAAGGTTCCCGGTTCAAGAGGTAATACACCCCTCCGCCGAGGGTGTGGCGATTGCCAAGATCAATGGTGTGTTCTATTGCAGCTGCTACGCCCCACCAAGGTGGCCAATAGAACAGTTCTACCAGATGATCGACAGGCTCTCGTCGGACCTCGTGGGCCGGAAACCGGTAGTAATAGCGGGAGACTTTAACGCTTGGGCAGTGGAGTGGGGCAGCCGCTGTACAAATAGCAGGGGTCAAGCGCTAATGGAAGCGTTTGCGAAACTCGATACTGTGCTAGCTAATGATGGCTCCGCTAGTACATTCCGTAGAAACGGAGTGGAGGCGTGGATTGATTTGACCTTTGCCAGCCCGAGTCTGGCTCCAGGCATGGAATGGAGGGTAGACGAAGGCTACACCCATAGCGATCACTTAGCAATCCGCTTTAAGATCAACTATGGTGTGCAGCATCCGAGGGCGGGAGATCCCTGTCAGGTACGCGGGTGGAAGTCCAATCACTTCGACAGCGAAGCTTTCACCGCGGCCCTGGGACTGGAGGCCAACACCGACAGTCTAAGCGGGAATGCGCTGGTAGCTTTTCTATCACGCGCGTGCGACGCCACTATGCCGAGAAAAACACTGCCAAGAAACGGTAGATGCCCGGTGTACTGGTGGAGTGCCGAGATTGCAGCTCTACGGTCAGCCTGTCTCAGAGCTAGACGTAGGATGCAAAGAGCTCGCACCGAGGATGCAAGAGAGAACCGCCGTGAAGTGTTTCGAGCTGCGAAATTGGCCCTTAACAAGGCTATTAAGAGCAGCAAGAGAGCGTGTTTCGACAACCTGTGTGAGAGTGCCAACGCGAATCCGTGGGGTGACGCCTACCGGATTGTGATGGCCAAGATCAAAGGGAGCTCCTCACCCCCAGAACGGTCTCCGGACCGGTTGGCAACGATTATCGAAGTACTCTTCCCGTCTCGAGCCACAAGTCTCTGGCCACCTGCACTACGAGACAGTGCGGTCGAAATGGTGGCTCCAGTGACGAATGAAGAACTACTCGCAGTGGCTAAATCCCTAGCAATGAACAAAGCTCCAGGGCCGGATGGAGTTCCAAACAACGCTCTCAAGGCAGCGATCATAGCGAACCCGAACATGTTCAGGCTAGCTATGCAGAGATGCCTTGACGAGTGCCGTTTCCCCGATAGATGGAAAAGGCAGAAACTGGTGCTGTTGCCGAAGCCCGGGAAGCCGCCAGGCGACCCATCGGCGTACAGACCAATCTGTCTGATAGACACGACTGGCAAACTGCTTGAGATAAAGACTTGATAAAGCTTTGATAAAGACTGCCGAGATAGCGATCCAACGAAAAAGGCGAGGTATTCGATACTGTGCGTTAGTGACACTTGACGTGAAGAACGCATTTAACAGCGCAAGCTGGGATGCCATCGCGCTCTCGTTACACCGGCTTAGCCTACCGGTGGGTCTGTACCGGATCCTGGAAAGTTACTTCCAAAACCGCGTACTGATATACGATACCGATGCCGGTCAGAAAAGGGTTCCGATTACCGCCGGAGTCCCGCAGGGCTCGATCCTAGGCCCGGTGCTATGGAACCTCATGTATGACGGGGTTCTGAGACTGAAGTTCCCTCCTGGGGTCAAGATCGTCGGCTTTGCCGACGACGTAACCTTGGAGGTCTACGGGGAGTCAATTTCTGAGGTAGAACTAACCGCAGAACACGCGATTAGCACGGTGGAGGAATGGATGAGCGCGAGAGGCCTGGAGCTCGCTCATCATAAGACGGAGGTAGTTATCGTCAACAACCGCAAGTCGGCACAACATGCAGTTATCCATGTGGGAGAAGTCGCGATCACTTCACAGCGAAGTCTGAAGTCTCTCGGAGTCATTATAGACGATAAGCTGACCTTCGGCAGCCATGTCGACTATACGTGCAAGAGAGCGTCGACTGCTGTTGCGGCACTATCGAGAATGATGTCCAACAGCTCAAAGGTGTGCGCCAGTAGACGTAGGTTACTGGCAGGCGTTGCCGTATCTATCCTCAGGTACGGCGGCCCGTCATGGTCAAGAGCACTGAGGGTAACCAGTTACCTACAGAAACTGGAGAGCACCTACCGCGTGATGTGCCTCAGAGTGATATCTGCCTACCGCACGGTATCACGCGATGCATCCTGCGTGATAGCGAGCATGATGCCAGTCGGGCTGGTCATTCGGGAAGATGAGGAGTGCTTTGAGCTACGTGGAAATAGGGGAGCCCGCGAGCGCACCAGGGTGACCTCGGTCGCCAGATGGCAGCGTGAGTGGGATAACTCCTCGAAAGGTAGCTGGACCCACCGGCTGATACCTAGCATATCGAGCTGGGTGGGAAGACCCCATGGGGAAGTTCACTTCCACCTGACACAATTCCTGTCAGGCCATGGCTGTTTCCGTCAGTACCTCCACAGGTTCGGGCACGCGAAGGTCCCAGTCTGCCCGGACTGCCCAGGTGTAGATGAAACTGCCGAACACATACTGTTCGTATGTCATCGGTTCGACGTCGAAAGAAGAGCAATGCTTGACGTCTGTGGCTGGGACACAACCCCTGATACCCTTATTCAGCGGATGTGTCAAACGGTGGAGAAGTGGAACGCAGTCTCGGCTGCTACCATCCAGATTGCCAGTAGGCTACAGGTAATCTGGCGAACCGAGCAACAGACGGCGAGCACGGCTAACTAGTGATTGGTTAGCTGGAGCGAAAAAGGCCAAGCGCAAAATAAGAGAGTGAATGGTCTGTTCATGCCGAGGTAGGTTGGCGCAGCGAATGGCAACCGCGTAAGGGGTAAACCCAGCCACCCCGAAGCAAGACAGAAGAGTGAGTGTATAGGCGTATAAGTGGACTGCCTCATGCCAAGACGGGAGGGTCGTAGCGTAGTATGTTGGAACTGAGCTATCGATGCCTCATGGCGTGGCAGAGGAGTGAAAGGGTGAGCATCCAAGTCAGTCTCACATTGCATGTTAAGGGTGAGCATAAAAGTCAGCCTCACAGGTTGGTAGAGGCTAGCACAAAAGTCAGCCTAGCAAGGAATGAAAAAGGTGAGCACAAAAGTCAGCCTCTCATGGTATGTCAGAAGTGGGGCCTAAGAAAAATGTCCCACATGGGATGCCAGAGGGAGTGACAAAGGTACAATAGAGTGGCACGATTGAGAGTGAATCAGGTGATAGGGTGAGCACCCAAGTCAGCCTCACATGGATGGGTAGGGCGAGAACAAAAGTAAGCCTAGCAAGGAATGAGTAAGGTGAGCACACAAGTCAGCCTCACATGGAACGTAAAAGGTGAGCACAAAAGTCAGCCTCATGTGGGAGTGTTTGAGAGTGAATCAAAGTGCGATTGAGAGAGCACCCAAGTAAGCCTCATACAGGATGTATGAACGCGTGAGTGAGAGTGAATGAGTACATTTAGTACAGCCATCCCCCCAGAAGTAATACCGAGAGGTAGTTCCTGGGAGGAATGATGGCGGAGCCCAATGGAGTTTAGTCGGTATTAATGGCTGGTCACCATTCGAGTCCGACACGCCCCCAGTGCACCCCGTGCGGTAGATTGGACCCTACCAATAGCACGTGTACAAACATACATACATACATACATACATACATACATACATACATACATACATACATACATACATACATACATACATACATACATACATACATACATACATACATACATACATACATACATACATACATACATACATACATACATACATACATACATACATACATACATACATACATACATACATACATACATACATACATACATACATACATACATACATACATACATACATACATACATACATACATACATACATACATACATACATACATACATACATACATACATACATACATACATACATACATACATACATACATACATACATACATACATACATACATACATACATACATACATACATACATACATACATACATGTATGATCGCGTGAGTGAGAGTGAATGAGTACATTTAGTACAGCCATCCCCCCAGAAGTAATACCGAGAGGTAATTCCTGGGAGGAATGATGGCGGAGCCCAATGGAGTTTAGTCGGTATTAATGGCTGGTCACCATTCGAGTCCGACACGCCCCCAGTGCACCCAGTGTGGTAGATTGGACCCTACCGTTAGCACGTGTACTGGGCTAGGACATAAAGGTCTTCTCCATTGTAAAAAAAAAACATACATACATACATACATACATACATACATACATCCATACATACATACATACATACATACATACATACATACAAACATACATACATACATACATACATACATACATACATACATACATACATACATACATACATACATACATACATACATACATACATACATACATACATACATACATACATACATACATACATACATACATACATACATACATACATACATACATACATACATACATACATACATACATACATACATACATACATACATACATACATACATACATACATACATACATACATACATACATACATACACACATACATAAACACTTACATACACACAGATATTTTGCGATCTCGGCGAACTGAGTAGAATGTTATATGAGACTCGGCCCTCCGGGCCTCGGTAAGAAAGTCGGTTTTTGAAGCAATTGCATGACCTTTCTATATGAGAAAGGCAAAAGAATAATATTTAATTAGCTTAATCAGCATGAGTTCAATGTTATCTTCATGTGATTATATTTTGAAATGTTGGTGGAATGGGTTTGAAAGTGGAGGGAATGGGGGGTTAGTAGAGTGGGAATGGAGGATGCGTCAGATATCCTTCATCTTATTTCGGTATACGGGGTGGATGAAGGAAATGCGGGCGTAACGGTGGTCCAAGGGGAGGGGAGTGATGAAGGAGAGAGGTGTAAGGGCAAGGCGGGGGGATGGGCGGCGACGCAATACTCAATTGCATATTTTGCCTTCCATTGGTTTGAGAAAATCGGTTCAGTCATCACCGAAGAACCAATGTGACTTTAATTGTGGAATATGCCCGGAATTCCGGACTTCCGGAATCGTCAATAGTGGACAATATATTCAAAGAATGTTTGATTGGCAATCAGTGATCTAGATCTGCGATTAGAAGTAATTTGGTGACCATTTCAATAATTTTTAGCCTCTGAGGTATTATGATTGTACCGATTTATATGGGAAATCCAGTGTATCCTTACTAACACCCCTGTAACTCCGGAAGCAAGAGTCAGAACCGAATGAAATTCAGCAGCAGTCAACAATATTACTGTATCTTTCATTCGAAATCAAGTTTGTAAAAATCGGTAAAGAATTCGTTGGGGAATGGGTGTGATATTAGCTTAGGAACTTGGCGGGTTCCCCGGGGGCATCATGAACCGTCATAGGTGGCCAATGTGGTCAAAGCTGCTTTAATTGATCATTAGTGATCCAGACCCGCAAACTAGAGTAATGTTACATCAATTTTAATATGTTTTACATCATTTGAACATCATGGTGGTACCAGTTTATATGAGAATTTGCTGTGTGACCGCACTCTTCAACCCGTAACTCCGGAACCGGAAGTCGGATCAATTAAAAATTCAATAGCAGCTTATGGGAGCGTTATACCTTTCAGAAGAAACTAAGTTTGCGAAAATCGGTTCAACCATCTCTGAGAAAATTGTGTGAGTTTAAATGACACACACACATACACACACACAGACATTTGCCAATCTCGATGAACTGAATCGAATGGTGTATGAAACTCGGCCCTGCGGGCCTCGGTTAAACAGTCGATTTTTACAGTGATTGCATAGCCTTTCTTTATATGAGAAAAGCAAAAATATTTACAATACATTAGAAGTACTGTCGCCTGCTTTTTTTGTTCGAGTTCTTGGTAATTTTTCCGTAATAATATGCATATTGCAAGGTTTTAAGATAATTTTTCTTTAAAAGCTTGTCTCCTCAAATCCTTATCATGCTAGATTTCTTAATATCTTCAAATACCAAAATATATTCAAGTTTCATGGTTTAAGTTGGTGAATAAATAAAAGGGTTGCATTTTATAAATTTGGATTTTTTTAATGCATTTCCAGAACACAGAACACAAAACTATGCAATATGACAACAAGAAAAGATTTCTTGATACAATGCAGAAGAAGGGGAATTTTCCTGCGCATATCCTGAACTATATTAGATGCATCCACCAACTCCTCGAAGAACGTAGTCAGTCCATACGAAAACTACAGGGTATAGTCGAAAGGACTAAGAAGGCTTTGTTAAACGTGGAAAAACAACACACATTCCATCGAATAAAAACACTAAAACGAGAGTTGGATTGGATCAAACACGATATCGAAAATAGCATCAACGACGACATAACACAACGTTTAGTAACAACCCAAAACCAATCATTCCTCAGTAAATCCCAAATTCAAATACGCAGAACAACCGCAAAAATCGAAAGAATAATAACCAAATCAGCAGGCAACAATCAACATACACCAACAACTAACCAGAGGGCTTTACTTAACACTACCACCAAATCCGTACCCTCAGAAATGATGGCTCTGTTGAGCTTTGGACCAAACTTCTCCCTTCCTGTGTTTCCAAACCAAATTCCGACATACCACCTCATCGCAAACATCGAGAACATTCTACGGACTTCTCCCAACAAATTCATCCAAGACAAGAAAAGATGTCTAGTAGCAAATCATATTCAAAATTATCTTTCACGATCACTATAAAACCAACAGAAAGATTGCGTCACAGTTTTCTGTCAGAAAGCTGTCAAAGTCACAAAACAATTCTTAACCGACAGCCCAGATATATGCATCCTAAAGTTTGATAAAGGAAAAAGAACGGTGATAATGGAAACGAAATATTACGATACGAAGATGCTGTCACTTCTTGATGATTCAACTTACAAAGTGCTACCTAGAAATCCAAACAGCTTGCTTTCAACGCCTAAACAACTCACTTGTGGATCGCTTTCTCAATCTCAAACTCACATACAAAAGTACAGCCAATTATCTGAAAACATACACATCCATCTGCCCACGGATTTATGGACAACCCAAGGCTCACAAACCAGGTTTACCGCTCCGCCCGGTAGTACCAAACATAACAGCCCCGACATACAATCTCTCTAAATACATTGCCAACATTCTTCAAAGAGCAATACGCAGTGAATACAACATCAAAGATAGTTTCCAATTCGCCGAAGAAATCAACCAAGTTACACTCCCCATGGACTACGTTCTAGTATCCTTCGACGTCGTGTCCCTCTTCACCAACATACCCAACGATCTAATCCTTCACGATATTATAATGGAGTGGGAAAATATTCGCACAGAAACCAACATCAACCTGGATCTCTTTTTCGAACTAGTAGAATTTTACCTCAACAACGGTTATTTCTGCTTTCGCGAAAAATTCTATAAGCAAACCTTCGGCACCGTCATGGGCAGCCCTCTTTCGCCTATCCTTGCAGACATCATCATGGAAAATTTGCTAAAAACAATCACCCGCGAGCTTCCTTTCGAAATTCCTGTCCTACGAAAATACGTTGATGAGCTGCTATTAGCCCTTCCGAAGGACAAGATAGATGAGATAGAAATTTTCAATGGCTACAACCCACACATTCAGTTTGTAAAAGAGGAAGAGCAAAGAAATCAGCTCCCATTCCTAGACACAACAGTGATTCGCAATTCAGATCAATCGCTAAACACACAATGGTATTCAAAATCTATCGCATCTGGCCGATTATTTAATTATTTTTTTCCTTACACCCGATGCACATGAAAATCAACGTCGCCTCCAACTTCATAAGACGAGTGACATCCCTCACTACCAACCAATCGTTTGCCGAACAGAATAATTTAATTTTGCGCCAGATCGACTATCCAACATCACTTATAAACAGATTGCTTAGCCAAAAAACCGTTCCACAATCACCATCCGAGAGCTCACTGGATACAAAACAAACCGCCAAAACAGACGAAACAACGTACCGGTCCCTACCATACATCCCGATGCTGACCAACACACTCCTTCGAAGCCTAAAAACAAACTATTCTAACGTCAAAATTACCCCAAAAACAATCAAACCATCTTCAATGTTGCTAAACAACATTAAAGATCCCGTTGATCCCTCACTATGTTGCAATGTTATTTACAGCATCCCATGTGGTGTGTGTGAGATGACATATATTGGTATGATGAAAAATCAACTAAAAACAAGACTTAGCGGGCACCCGACCAATATTACAAAATATAATAAATTGATCGAAGCAGGAAAAACCAACACAGATATTGTTATGATCGAATTTGGAGTAAAAACAGCTGTCATTCTTCACAGCATCCAACACCAACACGATTTTGACTTGACCGCAACCAAAATTATCGACAGAACCTATCACTCATCAACGTTACCAGTGCTGGAGATGTGTCATATAGTTAACACACCCAACAAGGTAAATCACCGAACAGATGTAGATCGTCTCAGTGCCACTTACTCAGGTATTCTACACACTATCAAACACTCCAAATTTCCTAAAATTCAGACTCACATCACTAACTTACAGTTCAACTAAAGCTTACCTATTCTGAAGATCCCCTTTTCACTCTGTGCGCTCATCATCTCACTGTAGTTTTTTCAAAGGGATCGTTAAGTAAGAACCAAAAGTGTACCCGTGAAAAATCTTGTGCCGATAAAAACTCCACAGCACAGTATGTTTATTTCTATATTATGACACTGATAGAATATATTCGTAAATCGCTAGGAATTAGTTTCGTACGGAAAGTTTTCATAATATATACGAATTTTTCGTACATATTATGAATCGTTCGTAGTTCTATTGAAACACTTTTATTATTTATTACGAGTTTTTCGTGAAAACCACGAAACGACTTTCGTTGGCTTATTACGAAACAGCTTCGTTCGGCGAACGAATTGTTCGCTGATATATACGAATATCTTTAAAATATTTACGAGCACCATTCGTCAAACCGTCAACGTCAAAAGAGCTTCAATAGAGGTAGAATATGGAGTCATTGTTGCTATATGTCAGATAATTGTTGATCATCACAACGGTCTCGGTCTGACTATTCAGTAGCCGTATCCGTGTCTGTAAGGAAGATTTTCTGAAACTCTTTTTCTTCCAGTTAATCCAGAAACTGGAGCAGTACTGATTCAGTTGAGCCATCGCGAATGCTCATTGGTTTTGTATGAATAAGTTTGAGTTTTTCTCTGCCGGCGCAATGTCAAAATAATATGCTATTAAATACGAAAAATTCTTTTAGATGAACGAAATGAATTCGTGCGACCAACGAGATTGTTCGTAATATACACACACATTTTTACATTTCAGAAATGTATAGAATTCGCTCAAACTTTCAAGATTTTTTCCGAGGCCCGGAGGGCCGAGTCTTATATACCAATCGACTCAGCTCGACGATTTGGGACAATGTCTGTGTGTGTGTGTATGTCTGTGTGTGTGTGTATGTAACGGACAAATTCTCATTCGTGTTTCTCAGCAATGGCTGAACCGATCTTATCCAAACCAATTTTAAATGAAAGAACTAAAAAACAGTATGAACGCTATTAATTTGTTTTTGATTCTGATGTTTAGTTTTTAAGATATGAATGTTTGAATGCGTAAAAATGGCGTTTTTTGCAGTTTTTTAAATTATCTGCCGGAATTGACAATACAGATTACCAATTTATATGTTTTTAGACAGCTTTAACGAATACCTTTCGAACAAGCTATAGATTGTTGAAATCGGACTATTATCAAAAGAGATATTTAACATTAAATGCGGACGAAAGATTTCTATCATTTCCCATTGCCAGAAATATGACCAAAAACATGTAATCTATTATTAACGCCAAAACGGCTTATTTTAGGTCAATTGTATCTTCAGTGAATTTAATGGAGATAATATGCCCTTTCTTTTGGTATTGTGCTTTTGCTAATTAATCCCCCTATGAGTGAGATATTTTCACAAATTTTCTTGGAAGTGATTATATCGAAATGATGCCTTCAGCAAATTTGTAGCTATTACTTTTGCGAATAACTTTACTAAAGACTTCAAATATCTATTTTGAATACTTTAAAAGTTATGGCTTGTTGTTTGTGGATTACTCTTCGTCGCCTATTTATTGTTCAATATAGTAATAATCCGTTGAAATAAGCCAAACATTATTTCGATAAATCGAATTTTGTATTTCATTTTTCTATCTACAACCGCTAGAAATAATCACCGAACATTTCCAAGTTGTCTGGAAGGAACTTGATAACTTATCAGTGCAAAAATGTTCATTTGTGCGAACCTTCTGACTGCAATTTTTCTAACTTATGACCATCGGATCGATCTGAAACCTTTCGGAAAATGAAAAGCGAAATAAATAACTCCAAGCAACGGCGTAGCCAAGAGAAGGTTTTGGGGTTTAACACCATACAGCCCCCCCCCCCCCCCACCACACCGAAAAAAAATTGGATTGGAGTTGAAAATTTATTGATGCTGACTGATTTAATTCAATATTACAACAACAATTATCTGATCCGTAGATTGATAACCTGGTGTTGTAAACATCATGAGGACTTTTGATAAATTGTCGGAATGGGGTCCTGATATGTAACTGATCTATTGATCTTGATTTCACAGTTGTCTAATAGCATCAATATCAAATTCCTGCCTGAAAATTCCAGAGTTCTGTAATCAATCATAATCCTCAGATTTATTTTCAAATTTTCAGCTTTTTTCCTACGCAATATTACGAAAGCTTATTAAACAATTTTTCCTAATAAGTTTGTGAAAATTATAAACTATTTGAATTTTTTTAATAGTTTTATTTTTTATTCAACCGTGATTTTTTAATAAATAGTGACCATCGCTTCACAACGTAGTCTATTTTTCATGGCTCGCGGTGAGCACGATCTCTCGAATTGCTGAACTGAAAATTATGGAATAGAAATTAATTTTTAGTATTCTTTACAGACCCGCTGGTGCCCTAAGACGATTTCGCTAGATTTTTAGAGCACTGTGCAGTAGACTGCCCAGAAAAATGATGAATTTTTGAAAACTCCGGCCCACCCCTGAGTCGATTCCTAGTCCCACCAGGAGTACTTGTACCAAATTTGAAGCAAATCGGACAAGTCTAACTACCGGACCAACGTGCCTGAAGTTTATATTGGATTTTTCAACAATTTACATGAAGAAAACTCACTAGCTCGTATTTTCGCCGCTAGGGTACACTGTATACATCGTATTATCACTGTAAGTGAAAATAAGAAAGATATTTTAATTATCTACAACTTATTCGAAGACTGCTAGTAAATCCGGCTATGTTAAAAGAAGTTATTAAACTTTTAACGAAGTGATGTCTGAGTCAGTTTTGCATGGGGCCTAGCATTTTATGGTTGTGTATCAGCACTCGAGTCCCGCGAACTATATATTTTTGTGAAATAATGGTTAGATTTAGCCGAATAGTATGTTTACAAGAATTATAGTAAATAATACGAGTTATGTTTTGGTTAGAAAATTTTAGTTCCATCTGTGACCGCATAGAGGGCGCCACTACTAACTTTTCATAGAAGAGAGATAGAGTATCAAAATGTTCAGAAGAAATACTGAAAAATGCCTGTTCTATAACTTTTTAGAAGACACCAAATTTCTATCTCTCTCCGTTGAAAAGTTAGTGTTGGCGCCCTCTATGCGGTAACAGGTGGAACTAAAATTTTCTAATTAAAGCATGACTCGTAATATTTACTATAATTCTTCTGAACATACCATTGAGCTAAACCTAACGATTATTTCACAAAAATGTTTAGTTCGTGTGAATCGAGTACTGATACACAACTATGCGCTATTAGGCCCCATGCAAAACTGACTCAGACATCACTTCGTTAAAAGTTTAATAACTTCTTTTAACAAAGTCGGATTTACTTGCAGTCTTCGACTAAGTTGTAGACAATTCAATTATCCTTCTTATTTTCACTTACAGTGATAATACGATGCATACAGTGCCACCTAGCGGCGAAAATGCGTGCTGATGGGTTTTCTCCATGTAAATTATTGAAAATTCCCATACAAACTTCAGGCCCGTTGGTCCGGTAGTTAGACTTGTCCGATTTGCTTCAAATTTGGTGCAAGTACTCCTGGTGGGACTAGGAATCGACGCAGAGGTGGGCCGATAGGGGCCATTTTTTTCCTGTCACCCTACTGTGCACCCAGTGCATTAACGCAAGTGACGGAAGGTTATCGAAAAGTTTCGTGAAAATGAAAATTCCAGTAATGATGATGATTTTCCCAAACGGTTCGTTTTCGTGAGGTTTTTATTTGTTCTTTTGCATTAGGATTAGCGATAATAATTCAAATCAAGAATACTACTGGGAAGTCACCTTTAGAAAAAGTCGATGTCGAAGTAAAATTTGGAACTATGCACGCATGTACTTCAGAGATAGCATGATATCAGGAGCTGCGATTTCATTTCAACGCTTTTTTTGTGAAAAGGGCGATACTTACAAATGTAAACATAGGGCTTTTTTCTTACATGCGAATGAGGGCTTTGAAACGCAACAAATTAACCTAAAAATTTGGATTCTACGATACTGCTTTCTTAAACTACAGCAAAAAGTATAACAGGCGAAACTGTATTTTTGTTTGTTTATTTAAAGTTTCGCCCTCCACGCTCCATGCAAACAAACAGGGCGATACTTTTTTTGCTAGCAGTTTAGAGGCGAAACTGTTATTTTCGTATTTTTTAGGATTATCAAACTGATACCAGCTGTAAATAGTAACAATGATCTCTATTGAAAAAAGCCGGACGAAATCGGTGGTGTAAAACGGTAGTTATTGTAAAAAAACGTAAGGGCGATACTTCAATGCTGATAGATGGGCCCGAAAAAGTAAACAATCGCCAAAGGGGCGATACTATCATTTTGTCAATTTCAATAGCAAAAACAAATTTTAATTTAATAATTTCAAATACTTTATAAAGTTTTGGGTTTCGATCACTGAATCATGCAATCTAGGATGCAAAAAAATACAATAGTTCTTAAATAGAAAATAAAACCAAGTCTGGAAATATACACTGTTGATTTTCTTTGAATGGTATCACTGCTAGTATCGCCCTTTTCAAGAAAAAGCGTTGATTTCTTAGTTCTCAGTCGCGTTGGAAATTTGAGTAAAATATAAACTTCAAATCGATTAAAAAAAAATGTTTTTTTTTTGTTTCAGTACAATATATAACCTCTTTAGGAAAATTCAGTTTTCCCACCACAATATAGATATTTTATTAACAGAGCATTAACAATAATTCGTTGGTATGTCTATTTTAAGGGCCATTTTTTCGCTTTCCCATTGATTTGGTTTGAGATTTCTAGCACTGATGTTGTCCTATGCTGATTTGATGAACGAAAAGAATTCGTGTGACCAACGAAGTCGTTCGTAATATACTCAAACATTTACTGAAATAAACGAATCGTTTCGTTTCATTCACGAAAAATAATGTCGTTGTCAACGATAACATTCGTTCCATGTACACTAGATAATTCTTTACACAACAATCTTTCTAGTCCTCAATAGAGGCGAGCAGGTTGAAATAAAATCGATTTGGCCAGATCGATCCTTTTAGTTAGTTAAAAATCGTTGTTGCCTCTGTTAAACATCGATCCTAAAAGATCGAATGAAAAAGGTATGCGAATAAACACGAAAACTTTTCTAAGATGAGCGAAGTGAATTCGTGCGACCAACGAAATCGTTCGTAATGTACATAAACGTTTATTAAAATAAACGAAACATTTCGATTCATTCACCAAAACAAGGTTGTTATCAACGATAATATTCGTGCAATGTACACTAAATAAGTAAAATTTACAAAAACTTTCGTTCATCAAGCGTCCATTTCTTCGTATCACAATAAAATCGATTTGGCCACATCGATTTTCTTAAATAAAAAAAAACGATGTTGTCAAACATCGATCCCAAAAGATCGACTGAAAACAATAAGAGGCTAATAAATACGAAAAATGTTCTAAGATAAACGAAATGAATTCGTGCGGCCATCGAACCATCGAAATCGTTCATCATTTATTGAAATAAACGAATCATTTCGTTTCATTCAAGAAAAATAATGTCGTTATCAATGATAACATTCCTGCAATGTACACCAAATATGTAAAATTAACGGAAACCTCCTAGTCCTCAATAGAGGTGAGCAGGTTGAAATAAAATCGATTTTGCTAAATCGATCCTTTTAGTTAGTTGAAAAGTCGTTGTTGTCAAACATCGATCCTAAAATATCGATTGAAAAAATAAAATGCTAATAAATACGAAAACTTTACTAAGATGAACGAAATAAATTCGTGTGAGCAATGAAATCGCTCGTAATATACATAAACGTTTATTAAAATAAACGAAACATTTCGTTTCATTCACGAAAAGTGATGTCGTTATCAACGATAACATTCGTGCAATGCAAACTAAATAAGTAAAATTTACGAAAACTTTCGTTCATCAAGCGGTCATTTCTTCGTACTACAATAAAATCGATTTGGCCACATCGATTTTTTGAAATTTAAAAAAATCGATGTTGTCAAACATCGATCCGACTGAAAACTTTTCTAAAATAAACGAAATGAATTGGTGCGACCAACGAAATGGTTCGTAATATACACAAACGTGTATTAAAATAAACTAATCATTTCGTTTCATTCACGAAAAATAATGTTATCAACGATAACATTCGTGCAGTGTATATTAAATGTGTAAAATTTACGAAAGCTTTCGTTCACCAAGCGGCCATTCTTGTTCATGAAATGAACGAAACCTACTATTTACAATGCACGAAAATTCTTCGTTGCAGAAAACGACGAATGAATTCGTGCATTGCATGATCGATTTCATTATATTTACAAATTTATATTATCAGTGGACTCTTTCGTCCCCCTATGTAACTAAATGTCACAAATTTATTTATTCCTTCCTCTCCATTCTTTAAAAATTGTTTTCTGTAAAGTTCTAGCTTATTCCCCTTCCCCATATGCCACAATATGTAACATTTCCAGAGCTTAAAAAATTGACATCCCTGCGTTGAAAGAGAAACGAAATTTAATTCATGGCCATCGCGATCAACGAAATGTTTGGTTCGTTCTCCTAGTGATTCGTTCTCCCAAACAGCGCATTCAGGTTCGGATATTAGGTTTTACACCGACCGACATAAACCTACAAAATGAGCCTTGTTAACTTCGCTTGACAATTCTCGGTGGTTTGTTTACATGATAGTTGCGTGAGCTCCAAAAATACACTAATTTTCAAGAGTCATGAACTACAAGCGATCTTTCCTAACTATTTTGAAAAAAAGTGAGTGAGAAGAAAGCCTTGTATCGATTAAATCGAATGGAAATTATAAATCCCCGAATAACCTTACTAATAAAATCAGTTCGACCCTAATCGGAATCTTAACTAAAATGATATATTTATTTGAATAACATAGGTTTGAGCGCAGTTTTTTTTCCAGAATTTATCATCTGTTTCACCTTTGAAGTACTGTAAAAAATCTATCTTTTGTCCTCAAGACTTAATATTTTGAGAAGACTCTATTCAACCTATACTGTGGTTTTGTACAGCTACACTGTGCGTCATCCAGTAAAATTCTCACAACCTTCGCTCACTTCTCTAGTGCAATGCCCCTCATTACGGAGGTGTAACATATCATTTAATTCGAATCGCTTTTATTCGGCCCACTGGACATCAAAACTCAAACAATTCGCTGCATGGTAGTGTTGATGTCGCTACTTGGGCTGTTATCTCTTCTTTCTGAAAATTAATGAACAATTTTGTTTCAAAAACTGCTCATTTAAAAAATAAATAAATTTATTAATTCTCTTTGGCTAACTAATCGTTGATCTTTCAAATTGAATTGATAGATTGAAAATCGAATTGCAATGCTTAAAGATATTTAGATTTGAAGAAAACCATTTTTGTTTTAAAAATCACTTGCAACTGCCCAAACAAAAGGGATTGAAACATCAGTGTTACGGTAAAAATGTGTTCCGATGAAAGTTCTAGAACAATGCGTTTACGAAAAATTAACACATCAAAAAAAATATAAGCAACACGATTTTCAAGAGCCACCCTACCTCAAATCTTTAAATAAAATCATGGCAAATTAACCATTAGACATAGCCTTGTTTATTCAGCAAACTTGCTTCAATTTATTTGTGTTCTAATATTGTAGGGCATTGCGCAGGTAAACTTTACACGTCTAAACAGTCGATACTTTGAACACCCTAACCACAAGGACCACCCTAATGCCATTAATTTTGAAAAAGCGCCAAAAAACTAACAAATTCGCCAAAGACATCATAAAATTAAAACAAACTATTTAGGAGCTATCAGTTTTGTATTCCTAAATACTGTATTAGGACGCACTATGTTCAGCTTTCGATATGTACTGAAAATTTAGTGTCAAGTTTTGTAGTGACGTAATAATCGAAAGAGAAAGAGGCTCGCAATGTTACTAAGGTGCTATTGAAAGTTTTATAGTATTATTATGCACTGTAGCGTATTCCTCGGTACTTGTTCCTTAAAGTGCATAGGCTCTGGGGTTTACTATAAAAATTGATTCCGTCAGACACTAGTTACACTGTTATCAGTTATATCAGTTATATTACATTTACAGTTACATTTCTATACTTATTGTAATCATTAAATACGACACGTATAGTGTAAAATATGCATAAATGCTGTATTATAACAACATTGCAAAAAGCATCTAAAAATTATTGAAACTATGAGAGAATTTTAACAAAATTTGAAAAAATGATTTGCGCCTTTTAGGGTTAATATGACTCCCATGTTTGGAAATAAAGTCAAATGTGATGTCAATTGATACAAAAAAAATTATTGCACATTTTTAAAAGACTTATTATGTACAACAAGAATGTTGCCAAAAACGGATCCCATTTATTTCCAAAATCGGAGTCTGCCAAAATGGGAGCATGCCAATAACGGAATCTTACTGTACAAACAATTGAAACAAATAATATGTATGGGTCATCACGCTAGATTATAAGTTCTTCACACAAATTTGTGTGTTTTTTGTAGTACTTGCTGAAAATCGTTGAAAGTTCAATTCCAATAATTCTTTAATAATCTTGAGTTTAAAAAATTTGTAGATTCCAAAATTGTCCAAATTGGTCACTGAGATATAGCGATTTAAAAATATAGTACCGACTATTTTGGAGGAATATTGGTGAGCGTGTTAATAAAATTGTAAATATTTTTTTACAACTGCACTTAATTAGCAATTAATTATTCAAATCACTAAATGTGCTTTAGTGTATTTTAAAATCACTTTTACATCATTGCTCTGCTTGATGTTAACCCAGCAGAACAAGTAATTTCTTAAAAAATTGCGAATATTTTTTCGCATGCGAGTGCATTTAATTAACATTTAATTAGCATTTAATTACTTAAATCATTAAATGTACTTTAACAGATTTAACAATGACTTTTACATCATTGTTTTGCTGGATGTTAACCCAGCAGAACAAGTGATATCATAAAAACAGTTGCAAACAATTTTCTACAAGTGAATTTAATTAGCATTTAATTACTCATATTATTAAATATTCTTAGATTTTACAATGACTTACACTATTTTTCTGCTTGCTGTTAACCCATCAGAACAAATTGTTTCTTTAAAAAATTATAAACAATTTTCTACAAGTGCATTTAAATAGTGTTAAACTATTAAAATCATTAAATGTACTTTAGTAGACTTTTACATCTTTGTTCTGCTAACTTTTTGTCAAGTCAGCAGAACAAGTGAATTCTTAAAGTGTATTTAATTAGCATTTAATTATTCAAATAAATCAATGTGTTTTAGTAGGTTTTACAATGACTTTTACATCGTTGTTCTGCTAACTTTATGTTAAGTTAGCAGAACAAGTGATTTCTTGTAAAAAACAATTTTTTACAAGTACATTTAATTAGCATTTAATTATTCAAATAAATCAATGTGCTCTAGTAGGTTTTACAATGACTTTTACATCGTTGCTCTGCTAACTTTATGTTAAGCCAGCAGAACATGTAATAAAACAAAATCCAAAAAAGCATTAAATTTTTCAATTGTACATTTAATTTGCATTTAATTAGCACTAAATTATAGAATATTCATAATCATGTTCTGCTGATTTTGCTCTTCCAACTTTATGGACATGTCGTAGTCCCGGGTCTACAGGAACCTTGGTGAGGAAGACTTGGTGAGCCATAAAACGTATTTTCCAACATTTGATTTTTGACTTGGATAAAGGCGTCGAATTACATACGAAGGAAGCTGACCCTCTTTGATTTATGCGTGTGTCTCAAAGCCTACTTTTATAGATTTTGGGAAGCTGCTTCGGTAGCACGATTAAAATCAAGGATATGCAGAGTAGATCTCAATGTCGCCTAGACCATGATGGGAGCAGTAAAGGAAGTTTAGGTACACTTGAGAAAGATAGACCATAAGCTGTCCTACTTGTTTTTAAATAACTACTAGATATAAAACTTATTTGTTATAAAGAAAACCTACCCTGGGTTTTAGTTTAGTCCAGCTACTTCTGACTCACCCGTTATTTTGTCAAAAATACGAAGTTGTAATCTTGCAATCTCATGCAAGATCAAAGCAAAATCACAGACCAAAAATGCCTTGTCGGACAATACTTGAGATGAGTACAAGTACAGTGATGATTGGAACACTTTGCTGTTGCATTGACGTTCTCTTCAGAGATATTGAGATACTGTCTGAGATATACTGCTATTCTAAACAAATATTGCTCTAATGACGAAATAACCGGTCAATGTGCTATAACTAATTTGAAAAACCTGTTTTAATCAACCTAGTAGTGCAATCGTTCCTTTCTCATATATCCAAGCTATGATTCCATAACTCAATAAGTCTGCTACAGTCTTATTACGCTTGGTACCTATATGTATTTCGCTTTTGGCATGTAAAATACAAATTCGATTTTTGAAATTTCTGGTATTGTATCCTACATTTGAAACCAAGTTTGAAAAAAATCAGTAAGCGTTTGCGAAAAAATATGTGTTACATAAACTTATGAACTTGGCATTGGTCATTAGTGATCTAGACCCGCAAATACAAAGAATGTTGCACCCATTTTAATAATCATTACAGTACCTATTTATATGGAAATTTTTTATCGGTTCAGCCATGTCTTCCTCCTTATACTCACACAAATACACACAATGTATTAGCGACAGTCCGAAGTTACACGGGTCAAGCAGCGTGCTAGCAAAAGCAACGGATGAGGGGAAATAAGAACGTGCCATCGTTGGACAAATGAGAATTCGGTGTCTAGCTTCTTTGTCAGGAACTATCACGTTGATCGCGACAAAGCAATGAGCTCACTGGCTCTAAGTTTCGGATCGATGTGGAACCTCAATAGCTCAACAAATGCAAGAGCCCGCGGGTTAAGAAAAGAGCAGGTACAAGAACACAATCCTTCCCTAAGTAATATTTACAGAAGGTGTAGATTTAGTCAGTTGATGTAATGGGGAAATAGCAGTATGAATCCGACAGTACCACGTACCAAGTCGTTTAAAGTTTCCCACTCGAGAGTAACAAACACAGACATTTTCTGACCTCGACGATCTTTCTCGTAGGTTATATGGTATACGGTACTCGCCCCTCCGAGACTTGACTGGAAAGTCGATTTGAAGTGATTGGAAAGCCTTTCTCTATATCAGAATGGCAAAGAGGGGAGACATAATGCTGCACCAAAGTAATGAGACCCGAAAAAGTTGTGTGTAAGAATCACAGAGGATATGAAAATTTCCGGAATCAAATTCAGGACGGTTTTCAAAGCTAATCTAGGACATTTCGGCGTGAATGTAACCACCAAACGAAGCTAGTCGCAGTATAGTTCGAAATATACGCCGGAAGATTTCTACAAAAATGGGGGTCTAAACTACAACTGCACTGTAAAATAAAACATTACGGCTAAAACGCGAGTCAGCAAGCTATACGACAAAGATCGGACCAAAATCAAAAAGTTTGACTTGA
>NC_080671.1:269057693-269229983 GCF_030247195.1 Topomyia yanbarensis
TGTCTTTGTCTTGTCTTTGTCTTGTCTTTGTCTTGTCTTTGTCTTGTCTTTGTCTTGTCTTTGTCTTGTCTTTGTCTTGTCTTTGTCTTGTCTTTGTCTTGTCTTTGTCTTGTCTTTGTCTTGTCTTTGTCTTGTCTTTGTCTTGTCTTTGTCTTGTCTTTGTCTTGTCTTTGTCTTGTCTTTGTCTTGTCTTTGTCTTGTCTTTGTCTTGTCTTTGTCTTGTCTTTGTCTTGTCTTTGTCTTGTCTTTGTCTTGTCTTTGTCTTGTCTTTGTCTTGTCTTTGTCTTGTCTTTGTCTTGTCTTTGTCTTGTCTTTGTCTTGTCTTTGTCTTGTCTTTGTCTTGTCTTTGTCTTGTCTTTGTCTTGTCTTTGTCTTGTCTTTGTCTTGTCTTTGTCTTGTCTTTGTCTTGTCTTTGTCTTGTCTTTGTCTTGTCTTTGTCTTGTCTTTGTCTTGTCTTTGTCTTGTCTTTGTCTTGTCTTTGTCTTGTCTTTGTCTTGTCTTTGTCTTGTCTTTGTCTTGTCTTTGTCTTGTCTTTGTCTTGTCTTTGTCTTGTCTTTGTCTTGTCTTTGTCTTGTCTTTGTCTTGTCTTTGTCTTGTCTTTGTCTTGTCTTTGTCTTGTCTTTGTCTTGTCTTTGTCTTGTCTTTGTCTTGTCTTTGTCTTGTCTTTGTCTTGTCTTTGTCTTGTCTTTGTCTTGTCTTTGTCTTGTCTTTGTCTTGTCTTTGTCTTGTCTTTGTCTTGTCTTTGTCTTGTCTTTGTCTTGTCTTTGTCTTGTCTTTGTCTTGTCTTTGTCTTGTCTTTGTCTTGTCTTTGTCTTGTCTTTGTCTTGTCTTTGTCTTGTCTTTGTCTTGTCTTTGTCTTGTCTTTGTCTTGTCTTTGTCTTGTCTTTGTCTTGTCTTTGTCTTGTCTTTGTCTTGTCTTTGTCTTGTCTTTGTCTTGTCTTTGTCTTGTCTTTGTCTTGTCTTTGTCTTGTCTTTGTCTTGTCTTTGTCTTGTCTTTGTCTTGTCTTTGTCTTGTCTTTGTCTTGTCTTTGTCTTGTCTTTGTCTTGTCTTTGTCTTGTCTTTGTCTTGTCTTTGTCTTGTCTTTGTCTTGTCTTTGTCTTGTCTTTGTCTTGTCTTTGTCTTGTCTTTGTCTTGTCTTTGTCTTGTCTTTGTCTTGTCTTTGTCTTGTCTTTGTCTTGTCTTTGTCTTGTCTTTGTCTTGTCTTTGTCTTGTCTTTGTCTTGTCTTTGTCTTGTCTTTGTCTTGTCTTTGTCTTGTCTTTGTCTTGTCTTTGTCTTGTCTTTGTCTTGTCTTTGTCTTGTCTTTGTCTTGTCTTTGTCTTGTCTTTGTCTTGTCTTTGTCTTGTCTTTGTCTTGTCTTTGTCTTGTCTTTGTCTTGTCTTTGTCTTGTCTTTGTCTTGTCTTTGTCTTGTCTTTGTCTTGTCTTTGTCTTGTCTTTGTCTTGTCTTTGTCTTGTCTTTGTCTTGTCTTTGTCTTGTCTTTGTCTTGTCTTTGTCTTGTCTTTGTCTTGTCTTTGTCTTGTCTTTGTCTTGTCTTTGTCTTGTCTTTGTCTTGTCTTTGTCTTGTCTTTGTCTTGTCTTTGTCTTGTCTTTGTCTTGTCTTTGTCTTGTCTTTGTCTTGTCTTTGTCTTGTCTTTGTCTTGTCTTTGTCTTGTCTTTGTCTTGTCTTTGTCTTGTCTTTGTCTTGTCTTTGTCTTGTCTTTGTCTTGTCTTTGTCTTGTCTTTGTCTTGTCTTTGTCTTGTCTTTGTCTTGTCTTTGTCTTGTCTTTGTCTTGTCTTTGTCTTGTCTTTGTCTTGTCTTTGTCTTGTCTTTGTCTTGTCTTTGTCTTGTCTTTGTCTTGTCTTTGTCTTGTCTTTGTCTTGTCTTTGTCTTGTCTTTGTCTTGTCTTTGTCTTGTCTTTGTCTTGTCTTTGTCTTGTCTTTGTCTTGTCTTTGTCTTGTCTTTGTCTTGTCTTTGTCTTGTCTTTGTCTTGTCTTTGTCTTGTCTTTGTCTTGTCTTTGTCTTGTCTTTGTCTTGTCTTTGTCTTGTCTTTGTCTTGTCTTTGTCTTGTCTTTGTCTTGTCTTTGTCTTGTCTTTGTCTTGTCTTTGTCTTGTCTTTGTCTTGTCTTTGTCTTGTCTTTGTCTTGTCTTTGTCTTGTCTTTGTCTTGTCTTTGTCTTGTCTTTGTCTTGTCTTTGTCTTGTCTTTGTCTTGTCTTTGTCTTGTCTTTGTCTTGTCTTTGTCTTGTCTTTGTCTTGTCTTTGTCTTGTCTTTGTCTTGTCTTTGTCTTGTCTTTGTCTTGTCTTTGTCTTGTCTTTGTCTTGTCTTTGTCTTGTCTTTGTCTTGTCTTTGTCTTGTCTTTGTCTTGTCTTTGTCTTGTCTTTGTCTTGTCTTTGTCTTGTCTTTGTCTTGTCTTTGTCTTGTCTTTGTCTTGTCTTTGTCTTGTCTTTGTCTTGTCTTTGTCTTGTCTTTGTCTTGTCTTTGTCTTGTCTTTGTCTTGTCTTTGTCTTGTCTTTGTCTTGTCTTTGTCTTGTCTTTGTCTTGTCTTTGTCTTGTCTTTGTCTTGTCTTTGTCTTGTCTTTGTCTTGTCTTTGTCTTGTCTTTGTCTTGTCTTTGTCTTGTCTTTGTCTTGTCTTTGTCTTGTCTTTGTCTTGTCTTTGTCTTGTCTTTGTCTTGTCTTTGTCTTGTCTTTGTCTTGTCTTTGTCTTGTCTTTGTCTTGTCTTTGTCTTGTCTTTGTCTTGTCTTTGTCTTGTCTTTGTCTTGTCTTTGTCTTGTCTTTGTCTTGTCTTTGTCTTGTCTTTGTCTTGTCTTTGTCTTGTCTTTGTCTTGTCTTTGTCTTGTCTTTGTCTTGTCTTTGTCTTGTCTTTGTCTTGTCTTTGTCTTGTCTTTGTCTTGTCTTTGTCTTGTCTTTGTCTTGTCTTTGTCTTGTCTTTGTCTTGTCTTTGTCTTGTCTTTGTCTTGTCTTTGTCTTGTCTTTGTCTTGTCTTTGTCTTGTCTTTGTCTTGTCTTTGTCTTGTCTTTGTCTTGTCTTTGTCTTGTCTTTGTCTTGTCTTTGTCTTGTCTTTGTCTTGTCTTTGTCTTGTCTTTGTCTTGTCTTTGTCTTGTCTTTGTCTTGTCTTTGTCTTGTCTTTGTCTTGTCTTTGTCTTGTCTTTGTCTTGTCTTTGTCTTGTCTTTGTCTTGTCTTTGTCTTGTCTTTGTCTTGTCTTTGTCTTGTCTTTGTCTTGTCTTTGTCTTGTCTTTGTCTTGTCTTTGTCTTGTCTTTGTCTTGTCTTTGTCTTGTCTTTGTCTTGTCTTTGTCTTGTCTTTGTCTTGTCTTTGTCTTGTCTTTGTCTTGTCTTTGTCTTGTCTTTGTCTTGTCTTTGTCTTGTCTTTGTCTTGTCTTTGTCTTGTCTTTGTCTTGTCTTTGTCTTGTCTTTGTCTTGTCTTTGTCTTGTCTTTGTCTTGTCTTTGTCTTGTCTTTGTCTTGTCTTTGTCTTGTCTTTGTCTTGTCTTTGTCTTGTCTTTGTCTTGTCTTTGTCTTGTCTTTGTCTTGTCTTTGTCTTGTCTTTGTCTTGTCTTTGTCTTGTCTTTGTCTTGTCTTTGTCTTGTCTTTGTCTTGTCTTTGTCTTGTCTTTGTCTTGTCTTTGTCTTGTCTTTGTCTTGTCTTTGTCTTGTCTTTGTCTTGTCTTTGTCTTGTCTTTGTCTTGTCTTTGTCTTGTCTTTGTCTTGTCTTTGTCTTGTCTTTGTCTTGTCTTTGTCTTGTCTTTGTCTTGTCTTTGTCTTGTCTTTGTCTTGTCTTTGTCTTGTCTTTGTCTTGTCTTTGTCTTGTCTTTGTCTTGTCTTTGTCTTGTCTTTGTCTTGTCTTTGTCTTGTCTTTGTCTTGTCTTTGTCTTGTCTTTGTCTTGTCTTTGTCTTGTCTTTGTCTTGTCTTTGTCTTGTCTTTGTCTTGTCTTTGTCTTGTCTTTGTCTTGTCTTTGTCTTGTCTTTGTCTTGTCTTTGTCTTGTCTTTGTCTTGTCTTTGTCTTGTCTTTGTCTTGTCTTTGTCTTGTCTTTGTCTTGTCTTTGTCTTGTCTTTGTCTTGTCTTTGTCTTGTCTTTGTCTTGTCTTTGTCTTGTCTTTGTCTTGTCTTTGTCTTGTCTTTGTCTTGTCTTTGTCTTGTCTTTGTCTTGTCTTTGTCTTGTCTTTGTCTTGTCTTTGTCTTGTCTTTGTCTTGTCTTTGTCTTGTCTTTGTCTTGTCTTTGTCTTGTCTTTGTCTTGTCTTTGTCTTGTCTTTGTCTTGTCTTTGTCTTGTCTTTGTCTTGTCTTTGTCTTGTCTTTGTCTTGTCTTTGTCTTGTCTTTGTCTTGTCTTTGTCTTGTCTTTGTCTTGTCTTTGTCTTGTCTTTGTCTTGTCTTTGTCTTGTCTTTGTCTTGTCTTTGTCTTGTCTTTGTCTTGTCTTTGTCTTGTCTTTGTCTTGTCTTTGTCTTGTCTTTGTCTTGTCTTTGTCTTGTCTTTGTCTTGTCTTTGTCTTGTCTTTGTCTTGTCTTTGTCTTGTCTTTGTCTTGTCTTTGTCTTGTCTTTGTCTTGTCTTTGTCTTGTCTTTGTCTTGTCTTTGTCTTGTCTTTGTCTTGTCTTTGTCTTGTCTTTGTCTTGTCTTTGTCTTGTCTTTGTCTTGTCTTTGTCTTGTCTTTGTCTTGTCTTTGTCTTGTCTTTGTCTTGTCTTTGTCTTGTCTTTGTCTTGTCTTTGTCTTGTCTTTGTCTTGTCTTTGTCTTGTCTTTGTCTTGTCTTTGTCTTGTCTTTGTCTTGTCTTTGTCTTGTCTTTGTCTTGTCTTTGTCTTGTCTTTGTCTTGTCTTTGTCTTGTCTTTGTCTTGTCTTTGTCTTGTCTTTGTCTTGTCTTTGTCTTGTCTTTGTCTTGTCTTTGTCTTGTCTTTGTCTTGTCTTTGTCTTGTCTTTGTCTTGTCTTTGTCTTGTCTTTGTCTTGTCTTTGTCTTGTCTTTGTCTTGTCTTTGTCTTGTCTTTGTCTTGTCTTTGTCTTGTCTTTGTCTTGTCTTTGTCTTGTCTTTGTCTTGTCTTTGTCTTGTCTTTGTCTTGTCTTTGTCTTGTCTTTGTCTTGTCTTTGTCTTGTCTTTGTCTTGTCTTTGTCTTGTCTTTGTCTTGTCTTTGTCTTGTCTTTGTCTTGTCTTTGTCTTGTCTTTGTCTTGTCTTTGTCTTGTCTTTGTCTTGTCTTTGTCTTGTCTTTGTCTTGTCTTTGTCTTGTCTTTGTCTTGTCTTTGTCTTGTCTTTGTCTTGTCTTTGTCTTGTCTTTGTCTTGTCTTTGTCTTGTCTTTGTCTTGTCTTTGTCTTGTCTTTGTCTTGTCTTTGTCTTGTCTTTGTCTTGTCTTTGTCTTGTCTTTGTCTTGTCTTTGTCTTGTCTTTGTCTTGTCTTTGTCTTGTCTTTGTCTTGTCTTTGTCTTGTCTTTGTCTTGTCTTTGTCTTGTCTTTGTCTTGTCTTTGTCTTGTCTTTGTCTTGTCTTTGTCTTGTCTTTGTCTTGTCTTTGTCTTGTCTTTGTCTTGTCTTTGTCTTGTCTTTGTCTTGTCTTTGTCTTGTCTTTGTCTTGTCTTTGTCTTGTCTTTGTCTTGTCTTTGTCTTGTCTTTGTCTTGTCTTTGTCTTGTCTTTGTCTTGTCTTTGTCTTGTCTTTGTCTTGTCTTTGTCTTGTCTTTGTCTTGTCTTTGTCTTGTCTTTGTCTTGTCTTTGTCTTGTCTTTGTCTTGTCTTTGTCTTGTCTTTGTCTTGTCTTTGTCTTGTCTTTGTCTTGTCTTTGTCTTGTCTTTGTCTTGTCTTTGTCTTGTCTTTGTCTTGTCTTTGTCTTGTCTTTGTCTTGTCTTTGTCTTGTCTTTGTCTTGTCTTTGTCTTGTCTTTGTCTTGTCTTTGTCTTGTCTTTGTCTTGTCTTTGTCTTGTCTTTGTCTTGTCTTTGTCTTGTCTTTGTCTTGTCTTTGTCTTGTCTTTGTCTTGTCTTTGTCTTGTCTTTGTCTTGTCTTTGTCTTGTCTTTGTCTTGTCTTTGTCTTGTCTTTGTCTTGTCTTTGTCTTGTCTTTGTCTTGTCTTTGTCTTGTCTTTGTCTTGTCTTTGTCTTGTCTTTGTCTTGTCTTTGTCTTGTCTTTGTCTTGTCTTTGTCTTGTCTTTGTCTTGTCTTTGTCTTGTCTTTGTCTTGTCTTTGTCTTGTCTTTGTCTTGTCTTTGTCTTGTCTTTGTCTTGTCTTTGTCTTGTCTTTGTCTTGTCTTTGTCTTGTCTTTGTCTTGTCTTTGTCTTGTCTTTGTCTTGTCTTTGTCTTGTCTTTGTCTTGTCTTTGTCTTGTCTTTGTCTTGTCTTTGTCTTGTCTTTGTCTTGTCTTTGTCTTGTCTTTGTCTTGTCTTTGTCTTGTCTTTGTCTTGTCTTTGTCTTGTCTTTGTCTTGTCTTTGTCTTGTCTTTGTCTTGTCTTTGTCTTGTCTTTGTCTTGTCTTTGTCTTGTCTTTGTCTTGTCTTTGTCTTGTCTTTGTCTTGTCTTTGTCTTGTCTTTGTCTTGTCTTTGTCTTGTCTTTGTCTTGTCTTTGTCTTGTCTTTGTCTTGTCTTTGTCTTGTCTTTGTCTTGTCTTTGTCTTGTCTTTGTCTTGTCTTTGTCTTGTCTTTGTCTTGTCTTTGTCTTGTCTTTGTCTTGTCTTTGTCTTGTCTTTGTCTTGTCTTTGTCTTGTCTTTGTCTTGTCTTTGTCTTGTCTTTGTCTTGTCTTTGTCTTGTCTTTGTCTTGTCTTTGTCTTGTCTTTGTCTTGTCTTTGTCTTGTCTTTGTCTTGTCTTTGTCTTGTCTTTGTCTTGTCTTTGTCTTGTCTTTGTCTTGTCTTTGTCTTGTCTTTGTCTTGTCTTTGTCTTGTCTTTGTCTTGTCTTTGTCTTGTCTTTGTCTTGTCTTTGTCTTGTCTTTGTCTTGTCTTTGTCTTGTCTTTGTCTTGTCTTTGTCTTGTCTTTGTCTTGTCTTTGTCTTGTCTTTGTCTTGTCTTTGTCTTGTCTTTGTCTTGTCTTTGTCTTGTCTTTGTCTTGTCTTTGTCTTGTCTTTGTCTTGTCTTTGTCTTGTCTTTGTCTTGTCTTTGTCTTGTCTTTGTCTTGTCTTTGTCTTGTCTTTGTCTTGTCTTTGTCTTGTCTTTGTCTTGTCTTTGTCTTGTCTTTGTCTTGTCTTTGTCTTGTCTTTGTCTTGTCTTTGTCTTGTCTTTGTCTTGTCTTTGTCTTGTCTTTGTCTTGTCTTTGTCTTGTCTTTGTCTTGTCTTTGTCTTGTCTTTGTCTTGTCTTTGTCTTGTCTTTGTCTTGTCTTTGTCTTGTCTTTGTCTTGTCTTTGTCTTGTCTTTGTCTTGTCTTTGTCTTGTCTTTGTCTTGTCTTTGTCTTGTCTTTGTCTTGTCTTTGTCTTGTCTTTGTCTTGTCTTTGTCTTGTCTTTGTCTTGTCTTTGTCTTGTCTTTGTCTTGTCTTTGTCTTGTCTTTGTCTTGTCTTTGTCTTGTCTTTGTCTTGTCTTTGTCTTGTCTTTGTCTTGTCTTTGTCTTGTCTTTGTCTTGTCTTTGTCTTGTCTTTGTCTTGTCTTTGTCTTGTCTTTGTCTTGTCTTTGTCTTGTCTTTGTCTTGTCTTTGTCTTGTCTTTGTCTTGTCTTTGTCTTGTCTTTGTCTTGTCTTTGTCTTGTCTTTGTCTTGTCTTTGTCTTGTCTTTGTCTTGTCTTTGTCTTGTCTTTGTCTTGTCTTTGTCTTGTCTTTGTCTTGTCTTTGTCTTGTCTTTGTCTTGTCTTTGTCTTGTCTTTGTCTTGTCTTTGTCTTGTCTTTGTCTTGTCTTTGTCTTGTCTTTGTCTTGTCTTTGTCTTGTCTTTGTCTTGTCTTTGTCTTGTCTTTGTCTTGTCTTTGTCTTGTCTTTGTCTTGTCTTTGTCTTGTCTTTGTCTTGTCTTTGTCTTGTCTTTGTCTTGTCTTTGTCTTGTCTTTGTCTTGTCTTTGTCTTGTCTTTGTCTTGTCTTTGTCTTGTCTTTGTCTTGTCTTTGTCTTGTCTTTGTCTTGTCTTTGTCTTGTCTTTGTCTTGTCTTTGTCTTGTCTTTGTCTTGTCTTTGTCTTGTCTTTGTCTTGTCTTTGTCTTGTCTTTGTCTTGTCTTTGTCTTGTCTTTGTCTTGTCTTTGTCTTGTCTTTGTCTTGTCTTTGTCTTGTCTTTGTCTTGTCTTTGTCTTGTCTTTGTCTTGTCTTTGTCTTGTCTTTGTCTTGTCTTTGTCTTGTCTTTGTCTTGTCTTTGTCTTGTCTTTGTCTTGTCTTTGTCTTGTCTTTGTCTTGTCTTTGTCTTGTCTTTGTCTTGTCTTTGTCTTGTCTTTGTCTTGTCTTTGTCTTGTCTTTGTCTTGTCTTTGTCTTGTCTTTGTCTTGTCTTTGTCTTGTCTTTGTCTTGTCTTTGTCTTGTCTTTGTCTTGTCTTTGTCTTGTCTTTGTCTTGTCTTTGTCTTGTCTTTGTCTTGTCTTTGTCTTGTCTTTGTCTTGTCTTTGTCTTGTCTTTGTCTTGTCTTTGTCTTGTCTTTGTCTTGTCTTTGTCTTGTCTTTGTCTTGTCTTTGTCTTGTCTTTGTCTTGTCTTTGTCTTGTCTTTGTCTTGTCTTTGTCTTGTCTTTGTCTTGTCTTTGTCTTGTCTTTGTCTTGTCTTTGTCTTGTCTTTGTCTTGTCTTTGTCTTGTCTTTGTCTTGTCTTTGTCTTGTCTTTGTCTTGTCTTTGTCTTGTCTTTGTCTTGTCTTTGTCTTGTCTTTGTCTTGTCTTTGTCTTGTCTTTGTCTTGTCTTTGTCTTGTCTTTGTCTTGTCTTTGTCTTGTCTTTGTCTTGTCTTTGTCTTGTCTTTGTCTTGTCTTTGTCTTGTCTTTGTCTTGTCTTTGTCTTGTCTTTGTCTTGTCTTTGACATGTCATGAAAATTTCTTGAAAACACATGCACATGGTGATATATTTCTCACTTTGCAGTACAGGGTAACAGAATCATTCTGCAAGGTTTCGTAAACAAAAATATTTCTTTCTATAAAAATCAATTTGATCGTCCTCCCATTTTTTCCAACCCACCAATTTCCTCTAGTGATCATGGAAATTTCTTGAAAGCACATGGCAATAAAATTTTCTTCTTCTGGTGGATACAAGATTGGCAAACAAAATCAACCGGAAAGGTTTCCTAAGCAAAAACAATTGTTTCAATAGAAATCAATTTTATTGCCTTCTCAATTTTTCCAACCCACCAATTTCCACTACTGATCATGGAAACTTCTTGAAAACACATGGAAATAAAATTTGCTTCTTCTGATGGATACAGGATAGGCAAACAAAATCATCCTGCAAGGTTTCGTAAACAAAAATATTTCTTTCTATGAAAATCAATTTGATCGTCCTCCCATTTTTTTCCAACCCACCAATTTCCTCTAGTGATCATGGAAATTTCTTGAAAACACATGGCAATAAAATTTTCTTCTCCTGATGGATACAGGACAGGCAAACAAAATCATCCTGCAAGGTTTCGTAAACAAAAATTTTTTTTTCTATACAAATCAATTTGATCGTCCTCCCAATTTTTTTCCAACCCACCAATTTCCACTACTGATCATGGAAATTACTTGAAAACACATGGCAATAAAATTTTCTTCTTCTGATGGATGTAGGATAGGGAAACAGAATCATTCTGCAAAGATTCTTTCTATAAAAATCAATTTGATCGTCCTCCCATTTTTTTCCAACCCACCAATTTCCACTGGTGACGATGGAAATTTCTTGAAAACACATGGCAATAAATTTTTCTTCTTCTTGTGGATACAGGATGGGCAAACAAAATTATCCTACAAGGTTTCGTAAACAAAAATATTTCTTTCTATAAAAATCAATTTGATCGTCCTCCCATTTTTTCCAACCCACCAATTTCCTCTAGTGATCATGGAAATTTCTTGAAAACACATGGCAATAAAATTTTCTTCTTCTGATGGATGTAGGATAGGGAAACAGAATCATTCTGCAAAGATTTTTTCTATAAAAATCAATTTGATCGTCCTCCCAATTTTTTTCCAACCCACCAATTTCCCCTGGTGATCATGGAAATTTCTTGAAAACACATGGCAATAAAATTTTCTTCTTCTGATGGATGTAGGATAGGAAAACAGAATCATTCTGCAAAGATTTTTTCTATAAAAATCAATTTGATCGTCCTCCCATTTTTTCCAACCCACCAATTTCCACTGGTGATCATGGAAATTTCTTGAAAACACATGGCAATAAAATTTTCTTCTTCTGATGGATGCAGGATAGGGAAACAGAATCATTCTCCAAGGATTCTTTCTATAAAAATCAACTTGATCGTCCTCCCATTTTTTCCAACCTACCAATTTCCTCTAGTGATCATGAAAATTTCTTGAAAACACATGGCAATAAAATTTTCTTCTTCTGATGGATATAGGACAGGCAAACAAAATCATCCTGCAAGGTTTCGTAAACAAAAATATTTCTTTCTATAAAAATCAATTTGATCGTCCTCCCATTTTTTTCCAACCCACCAAGTTCCTCTAGTGATCATGGAAAATTCTTGAAAGCACATGGCAATAAAATTTTCTTCTTCTGGTGGATACAGGATAGGCAAACAAAATCATCCTGCAAGGTTTCGTAAACAAAAATATTTCTTTCTATAAAAATCAATTTGATCGTCCTCCCAATTTTTTTCCAACCCACCAATTTCCACTACTGATCATGGAAATTACTTGAAAACACATGGAAATAAAATTTTCTTCTTATGATGGATGTAGGATAGGGAAACAGAATCATTCTGCAAAGATTTTTTCTATAAAAATCAATTTGATCGTCCTCCCATTATTTTCCAACCCACCAATTTCCACTGGTGATCATGGAAATTTCTTGAAAACACATGGCAATAAAATTTTCTTCTTCTGATGGATGCAGGATAGGGAAACAGACTCATTCTGCAAGGATTCTTTCTATAAAAATCAACTTGATCGTCCTCCCATTTTTTTCCAACCCACCAATTTCCACTACTGATCATGGAAATTACTTGAAAACACATGGCAATAAAATTTTCTTCTTCTGATGGATGTAGGATAGGGAAACAGAATCATTCTGCAAAGATTTTTTCTATAAAAATCAATTTGATCGTCCTCCCATTTTTTTCCAACCCACCAATTTCCACTGGTGATCATGGAAATTTCTTGAAAACACATGGCAATAAAATTTTCTTCTTCTGATGGATGTAGGATAGGGAAACAGAATCATTCTGCAAAGATTTTTTCTATAAAAATCAATTTGATCGTCCTCCCATTTTTTTCCAACCCACCAATTTCCACTGGTGATCATGGAAATTTCTTGAAAGCACATGGCAATAAAATTTGCTTCTTCTGATGGATACAGGATAGGCAAACAAAATCATTCTGCAAGGTTTCGTAAACAAAAATATTTCTTTCTATAAAAATCAATTTGATCGTCCTCCCAATTTTTTTCCAACCCACCAATTTCCACTACTGATCATGAAAATTACTTGAAAACACGTGGCAATAAAATTTTCTTCTTCTGATGGATGTAGGATAGGGAAACAGAATCATTCTGCAAAGATTCTTTCTATAAAAATCAATTTGATCGTCCTCCCATTTTTTCCAACCCACCAATTTCCACTAGTGATCATGGAAATTTCTTGAAAACACATGGCAATAAAATTTTCTTCTTCTGATGGATGCAGGATAGGAAAACAGAATCATTATGCAAGGATTCTTTCTATAAAAATCAATTTGATTGTCGTCCCATTTTTCCAACCTACCAATTTCCTCTAGTGATCATGAAAATTTCTTGAAAACACATGGCAATAAAATTTGCTTCTTCTGATGGATACAGGACAGGCAAACAAAATCATCCTGCAAGGTTTCGTAAACAAAAATATTTCTTTCTATAAAAACCAATTTGATCGTCCTCCCATTTTTTTCCAACCCACCAATTTCCTCTAGTGATCATGGAAATTTCTTGAAAGCACATGGCAATAAAATTTTCTTCTTCTGGTGGATACAGGATAGGCAAACAAAATCATCCTGCAAGGTTTCGTAAACAAAAATATTTCTTTCTATAAAAATCAATTTGATCGTCCTCCCATTTTTTCCAACCTACCAATTTCCTCTAGTGATCATGAAAATTTCTTGAAAACACATGGCAATAAAATTTTCTTCTTCTGGTGGATACAGGACAGGCAAACAAAATCATCCTGCAAGGTTTCGTAAACAAAAATATTTCTTTCTATAAAAATCAATTTGATCGTCCTCCCAATTTTTTTCCAACCCACCAATTTCCACTACTGATCATGGAAATTACTTGAAAACACATGGCAATAAAATTTTCTTCTTCTGATGGATGTAGGATAGGGAAACAGAATCATTCTGCAAAGATTTTTTCTATAAAAATCAATTTGATCGTCCTCCCATTTTTTTCCAACCCACCAATTTCCACTGGTGATCATGGAAATTTCTTGAAAACACATGGCAATAAATTTTTCTTCTTCTTGTGGATACAGGATAGGCAAACAAAATTATCCTGCAAGGTTTCGTAAACAAAAATATTTCTTTCTATAAAAATCAATTTGATCGTCCTCCCATTTTTTCCAACCCACCAATTTCCTCTAGTGATCATGGAAATTTCTTGAAAACACATGGCAATAAAATTTTCTTCTTCTGATGGATGTAGGATAGGGAAACAGAATCATTCTGCAAAGATTTTTTCTATAAAAATCAATTTGATCGTCCTCCCAATTTTTTTCCAACCCACCAATTTCCACTGGTGATCATGGAAATTTCTTGAAAACACATGGCAATAAAATTTTCTTCTTCTGATGGATGTAGGATAGGGAAACAGAATCATTCTGCAAAGATTTTTTCTATAAAAATCAATTTGATCGTCCTCCCATTTTTTCCAACCCACCAATTTCCACTGGTGATCATGGAAATTTCTTGAAAACACATGGCAATAAAATTTTCTTCTTCTGATGGATGCAGGATAGGGAAACAGAATCATTCTCCAAGGATTCTTTCTATAAAAATCAACTTGATCGTCCTCCCATTTTTTCCAACCTACCAATTTCCTCTAGTGATCATGAAAATTTCTTGAAAACACATGGCAATAAAATTTTCTTCTTCTGATGGATACAGGACAGGCAAACAAAATCATCCTGCAAGGTTTCGTAAACAAAAATATTTCTTTCTATAAAAATCAATTTGATCGTCCTCCCATTTTTTTCCAACCCACGAAGTTCCTCTAGTGATCATGGAAAATTCTTGAAAGCACATGGCAATAAAATTTTCTTCTTCTGGTGGATACAGGATAGGCAAACAAAATCATCCTGCAAGGTTTCGTAAACAAAAATATTTCTTTCTATAAAAATCAATTTGATCGTCCTCCCAATTTTTTTCCAACCCACCAATTTCCACTACTGATCATGGAAATTACTTGAAAACACATGGAAATAAAATTTTCTTCTTATGATGGATGTAGGATAGGGAAACAGAATCATTCTGCAAAGATTTTTTCTATAAAAATCAATTTTATCGTCCTCCCATTATTTTCCAACCCACCAATTTCCACTGGTGATCATGGAAATTTCTTGAAAACACATGGCAATAAAATTTTCTTCTTCTGATGGATGCAGGATAGGGAAACAGACTCATTCTGCAAGGATTCTTTCTATAAAAATCAACTTGATCGTCCTCCCATTTTTTTCCAACCCACCAATTTCCACTACTGATCATGGAAATTACTTGAAAACACATGGCAATAAAATTTTCTTCTTCTGATGGATGTAGGATAGGGAAACAGAATCATTCTGCAAAGATTTTTTCTATAAAAATCAATTTGATCGTCCTCCCATTTTTTTCCAACCCACCAATTTCCACTGGTGATCATGGAAATTTCTTGAAAACACATGGCAATAAAATTTTCTTCTTCTGATGGATGTAGGATAGGGAAACAGAATCATTCTGCAAAGATTTTTTCTATAAAAATCAATTTGATCGTCCTCCCATTTTTTTCCAACCCACCAATTTCCACTGGTGATCATGGAAATTTCTTGAAAGCACATGGCAATAAAATTTGCTTCTTCTGATGGATACAGGATAGGCAAACAAAATCATTCTGCAAGGTTTCGTAAACAAAAATATTTCTTTCTATAAAAATCAATTTGATCGTCCTCCCAATTTTTTTCCAACCCACCAATTTCCACTACTGATCATGAAAATTACTTGAAAACACGTGGCAATAAAATTTTCTTCTTCTGATGGATGTAGGATAGGGCAACAGAATCATTCTGCAAAGATTCTTTCTATAAAAATCAATTTGATCGTCCTCCCATTTTTTCCAACCCACCAATTTCCACTAGTGATCATGGAAATTTCTTGAAAACACATGGCAATAAAATTTTCTTCTTCTGATGGATGCAGGATAGGAAAACAGAATCATTATGCAAGGATTCTTTCTATAAAAATCAATTTGATTGTCGTCCCATTTTTCCAACCTACCAATTTCCTCTAGTGATCATGAAAATTTCTTGAAAACACATGGCAATAAAATTTGCTTCTTCTGATGGATACAGGACAGGCAAACAAAATCATCCTGCAAGGTTTCGTAAACAAAAATATTTCTTTCTATAAAAATCAATTTGATCGTCCTCCCATTTTTTTCCAACCCACCAATTTCCTCTAGTGATCATGGAAATTTCTTGAAAGCACATGGCAATACAATTTTCTTCTTCTGGTGGATACAGGATAGGCAAACAAAATCATCCTGCAAGGTTTCGTAAACAAAAATATTTCTTTCTATAAAAATCAATTTGATCGTCCTCCCATTTTTTCCAACCTACCAATTTCCTCTAGTGATCATGAAAATTTCTTGAAAACACATGGCAATAAAATTTTCTTCTTCTGGTGGATACAGGACAGGCAAACAAAATCATCCTGCAAGGTTTCGTAAACAAAAATATTTCTTTCTATAAAAATCAATTTGATCGTCCTCCCAATTTTTTTCCAACCCACCAATTTCCACTACTGATCATGGAAATTACTTGAAAACACATGGCAATAAAATTTTCTTCTTCTGATGGATGTAGGATAGGGAACAGAATCATTCTGCAAAGATTTTTTCTATAAAAATCAATTTGATCGTCCTCCCATTTTTTTCCAACCCACCAATTTCCACTGGTGATCATGGAAAATTCTTGAAAACACATGGCAATAAAATTTTCTTCTTCTGATGGATGCAGGATAGGGAAACAGAATCATTCTGCAAGGATTCTTTCTGTAAAAATCAACTTGATCGTCCTCCCATTTTTTTCCAACCCAAAAATTTCCACTACTGATCATGGAAATTACTTGAAAACACATGGCAATAAAATTTTCTTCTTCTGATGGATGTAGGATAGGGAAACAGAATCATTCTGCAAGGATTCTTACTATAAAAATCAATTTGATCGTCCTCCCATTTTTTCCAACCCACAAATTTCCACTGGTGATCATGGAAATTTCTTGAAAACACATGGCAATAAAATTTTCTTCTGCTTGTGGATACAGGATAGGCAAACAAAATCATCCTGCAAGGTTTCGTAAACAAAAATATTTCTTTCTATAAAAATCAATTTGATCGTCCTCCCATTTTTTCCAACCCACCAATTTCCACTGGTGATCATGGAAATTTCTTGAAAACACATGGCAATAAAATTTTCTTCTTTTTGTGGATACAGGATAGGCAAACAAAATCATCCTGCAAGGTTTCGTAAACAAAAATATATCTTTCTATACAAATCAATTTGATCGTCCTCCCATTTTTTCCAACCCACCAATTTCCTCTAGTGATCATGGAAATTTCTTGAAAGCACATGGCAATAAAATTTTCTTCTTCTGATGGATACAAGATTGGCAAACAAAATCAACCGGAAAGGTTTCCTAAGTAAAAACAATTGTTTCAATAGAAATCAATTTTATTGTCTTCTCAATTTTTCCAACCCACCAATTTCCACTACTGATCATGGAAACTTCTTGAAAACACACATGGCAATAAAATTTGCTTCTTCTGATGGATACAGGATAGGCAAAAGAAATCATCCTGCAAGGTTTCGTAAACAAAAATATTTCTTTCTATGAAAATCAATTTGATCGTCCTCCCATTTTTTTCCAACCCACCAATTTCCTCTAGTGATCATGGAAATTTCTTGAAAGCACATGGCAATAAATTTCCACTGGTGATCATGGAAATTTCTTGAAAACACATGGCAATAAAATTTTCTTCTTCTGATGGATGCAGGATAGGGAAACAGAGTCATTCTGCAAGGATTCTTTCTATAAAAATCAACTTGATCGTCCTCCCATTTTTTTCCAACCCACCAATTTCCTCTAGTGATCATGGAAATTTCTTGAAAACACATGACGATACATTTTTAAATTTTTGTTTGATGCAGAATAGTGAAACAGAAGCATTATGTAAGGTTTTCTAAGGAAAAATAATTCTTACAATAAAAATTAATTTGATAGTCCTCCCAAATTTTTTCCCACCTTCCTATTTTGGGATATTGAAATAAAAAACAGTGTGCTCACTAGCGCCGCCTTGAGGGTGATATCCAATTTAATCATTACATCATTAAATAGTCCTTGCCCCGGTAACAATTTAGGCTTTATGGTAATTTTATAGCCACTCATACAACCTAGATTGCACTTGTAGCGTGCTATAAAACTTCAGTTGTGACTTGGATTACATTACAGAAAACGTCACACAGTGATCACCTTCCATACAAAAGTCGGACAAAACCTCAAATGTGGCCCGAATTTGATGAAAACTTCACATTAGGGTAATTTTGTGACGCTGAATTCATATTTGATGTTTATTTTTTTTGTTTTTTAAATCCTCAAAATTTTGGCACTTAGGGTGGTTCGAAAATTCAACATTTACGAATATAAAGTGCACTACTTCCGAAAATTTATTTTCAAAAAATTAGGTGCGGTGAATTTTTTAGCAGAATACACATTTTTTCAATTGTTGGTAATGATAAGACACATCTATAAATTATATTGCGAACCCTGGGTAGTCAAACGCTACCATTCGTCTCCTTCAGACGTATCATGAAAAATCACCTTTTTTCATACATCGGGGCAGAAAGGGGCAAAACAAGATATTCATTTTCGGAAAGTACACTAATTTTCAAGTGTAATGAACAACAAGCGATCTTTCCGAACCGTTTCAAAAAAAAATCAGCCACTTTGAATATTATAACTTTAAACTATTGCCCGTTTTATTATTTGTTTTTCATGTCTGAGCGAGAAGAAAGGCTTGTATCGACTAAATCGAATGGCAGCTATAAGTCCAGCGAAATGAAAATGAAATCAGTTTGACCCCAATCGGAATCTTAACTAAAAAGATATATTCATTTGAATAACTTAGGTTTGAAAAGAGTTTTCCTCAGAATTCATCATCTATTTCACCTTTGAAGTTCTGTAAAAAATTGAGCTCTCGTCTTCGGGACTTAATATTTTGAGAAGACTCTATTCAACCTGTTAAGAAACAGAGAAAAATGTTAAATCACGGAAAATCTAAGATAAAATTTTGAGGTTTTGTCCGGCTAGGCGACACTATGCGTCATTTTCCTAAATTAATAAACTTTACCTAACATGAATTGGAAGTTTTAGTCTCCCTCGCGCCGCCTGATGGGCGAATTCTGTAATTATCTATTCGCCGTCGGGAAGCACTCGACTCGCTGATGAATATTGCCGAAGACATCACACTTCTAAATAATGTTCTCGAATTTCAGAAATTGAAAAATAATACATGCTCACTAGTGCCGCCTGGTCTATCTATTTCAATTAGTTTTGTCCATAATCGCGTAGCTCTTAACGTTCTCTAAATTTTTTCCGAGAACACCTTCTCCTCTAAGTTATTAGACGTTTGTGACATACTAAATTCCACAGTGTGCTGAAAGCTGGTACGCTCACGTTAAACTTATTCAATGATAGTTGCGTTTACGAGAGGTTAGATTTATTTACTCTATTGTATAGCACCCCTGGCGCTGCAGTTATCAATTAATTGGATATCCAATTACTCTAAATTGTAGGTCTAAGCAAACACAAAACAACTTTACCAAATAAAGTATGGTGCTAAATGTTAACTCAGATGAAATATTCGAGCCCCAATTAGTCGAAATCCCATAAGCTAAGTGATTCCTATTAGGTGGGTACCGCACAATACGAATCCACGTAGTAGGAATCAGCGTAGTAGGAGACCCGACTGTATCAAAATTCAGTATGTAGACAACCTTGGAGAACTTTTTTATCATTTGTGGAATTATAAAAAATCCATATTGGAAATTGTAAAACAAAACGATGAAAAATTAATTGCGCTATTCAGAAAAAATGTTATTCCTCGAAGAGCTCAAAATTAACCAAGTTAGTACATTTTTTCTGTCAGCAGTGCTACCGCCAGTTTCTGGACGTAGTCCTGGTAGCACAATCTTCCTGACCAATATAATTACTAAAGCATTTTCTGTTGATTTGAAAGTGATCGATTTGGATTTCAGATCCTTTGTCAGGTGATCTGCAAGGAGCCATGTGGGTATTTTTAAAATTACGTGACAGATTTGTGTATTCCAACGTTGGAATATTCAAACAAATCCATTCAGTCAATCCTTTAGACGTAATCAGCGAGAATGGTTTTATGGTAGTTCAAACTACGCATATCATTTACAATACACGATTAATCGTATCTCTTCTATAAATCGTTATAAGTCAATGGAAGTGTAGTAAGTAAATTGATTAGAGAGAGCCAAATAAAAGTTTTTCAAAAATTTAACGGAAAATGAAATTGAAATTGATCTAATTATTATTTCCTTATTTCAATGAACTTTAACATTCAATAAAGCGATAAAATATTATCAAGTGATTCATTTTCAATCGTCCTGGTCGGGACTATTGATTGATTCATAAATGAAATACGATACGGCCGTTATAAAATATACTTCCTTAAAAACTCAAATTTTCATGGCGTAATAACGCTATGGAAACAAAAAAAAGTTGTTGCTTTCAGCGTGATTTTCGTGATACCTACTCTCGAATCTCAATAAAACAAAAGAAAAAGAAATATTATCAAAACAAATATATTATTTTGGTTTACAATCTCGCAAAATGCGTCATTTAAATTTTTTAAATCCAAGTATGATGATAATTATTCCCTGAGACACTGAGGAAACTTTGCTAAGATTTCTTACATCTGTGTTCAAAAATGTTTCAAAGCAGTCAAATCCAGTATTAAATTAATTATAGGGAACCCAAAAATTCGTTCGTTGGTATTTGTGGAATGTCGAAAATATTTGCTTCAACTGTTATAAATTTCATCAGGTTTTCATCAATGCTGTGTGGAAATCGGTTTCTGAGAAATAAAACCAATCTTACAAAAAAATGTGACATGTGATAATTGATGGAACTTCCAAATAATTTTCAATTTGGCAAGCCTCCATTATTGTTTGGAATAAAGCCAAAGATGTTTTTAAATATGTGTTATCAGTTCAACACAAAACTGTTGGTTTCAAACGATCATCAGTTTCAAAATCAGCAAATATCAACATGCAAATTCAAAATAGTTTTCTATGTTTTTCCATTATTTGGCGTATAAAGATAAAATAGCATCGCGGTTTGTTTCAGTCTCGTAAAATAATAAAATATCATAGATCTCCCAAGAGAATCGAAAATCATCAAGTTTCAATGAAGAAATTTATTTCAAATCATTTTCAACTATTTCTACATTCAGAATTACTCAAAAACAGTTGTGCTAAAAGCTTTCGATATTTCGAGCTTTCGTAGCACGCCATCTGCATCAACCCAAGGATAACTTTTAGTACACTTGTTTTTTTTTCGTATCTTTCCACGCTGTTTCGCGTGCGACGGTACACTGCGTATCGCGAGGAAAATTGAAAAACGCTGTTATGAAGTTTTCCAAAACTATTTTTTCTTTGTACTGTCAGATTCCTTGGTTTCTAACGAATCCGTACATATGCAACACTTGGGTAGTTTTGTAGGAAATATCGAAGAAACAGCAGGTTGAAAATATTGCTCCACTTTTGCGCACCTATACATACAAATTTTACTTTAGTTGTGTCTGTGCGGGTGGAAAAACTGCTTCTTGTAAAATGGAAATTTTTCAATGAAAAGCGGAAAATATGGAAAATCGGAGAAAATCACGTCCTAGAAAAATTGTTTAGCTATGTTGTATTGGGAAAATCAAAATTTTAAACACATGATTGCAAAAACTGTGTGCTTTTTCAACCGGAAAAAACACACAGTTTTCCGAGTTGGAAAATTTTGAATTTTCCATTTCGGCTAATTCATAGTAAAAACAATTATCTAGGTCGTGATTTTTTTCTTTTTTCCATATTTCGTCATTTTCTTTGAAAATAAAATAAAAAACCGCAAAAAAACACGAAAAATGGCGGATTGCCCGACGGGGGCCTTAAGTGTAATACCGTGATGGGAGATTTTTAAGCAATGCAATCAAATTCCCAAATTTTGATCTACGTGGTTTATGAATGGCCCCTTTTCGCCATTCTCAATAGAAAGGTATTGCAATTGCTCTGAAAACCGACTTTTTAACGGAGGCCCGGAGGGGCATATACCATTCGATTCAGTTCGTCGAGTTCGGCAAATGTCTGTGTGTGTATGTATGTATGTATGTGTATGTGCGTCTGTGTGTATGCGACCAAAATGTCACTCATTTTTCTCAGAGATGGCTGAACCAAACTTAGTCTCAAATGAAAGGTGCAACGTTCCCATAGGCTGCTATTGAATTTCTAATGGATCCGACTTCCGGTTCCGGAATTACAGGGTGATGAGTACGAACACGCAGAAAATGTCGATTTTAATAAATTCTGCAATGAATGTATAAAGGTGAAATTTTTTACAAAATATGACCACATCTGCTTCGATTTGTAGTATTAAGTCACTAACATCCATTCAAAGTCTATTTGCCACATTGGCCACCATCATCGGTTCCGGAAGCCCCGGCGGAAGTATCTAAATTCAGAATAACAGTCACATCGGTTTCTCGGAGATGGCTAGACCGATTCGACTAAACTTGGTCTCAAATGAAAGGAATTGCATCCCCGTAAATGGCTATTTAATTTCATCCCGATCCGACTTCCGGGTCCGGAGTTACAGGTTGTGGCGTGCAATCACATAGCAAATTGTGATTCAAACCGATACTCCGATGAAAGCAAAAAAGGTAAAAATTTCGCTAAAATGTCTCTCAAACAACTTAAATTTGCTGTTCTAGGTCATCTAGGTCGGCCAACCAAACTTTTCTTGACTACATTGACCACCATAGACGGTTCTGGAAGTGCACGGGAAAAGTGGCCATCATTCAAAATTTACGAACTGACATCAGTTTCCCGGAAATGGTTGGGCCGATTTTCACAAACTTAGTCCCAAATGATAGCTATAATATCCCCAGAGATGTCTATAAAATTTCGTACGGATCGCTTATATGGGTCCGGAAATATAGACTAAATCGTCCGGTCACATATGAAATTCCCATATGAGCCGGAACTCAATTTTTTTTTCAAAGCGGGGACCCCATGAAATTTCAGAAATCGAATTCGTATTTTTGATGCCAAACATCTTTAAAATGCATGAAACGTCGAGATTTTATGTTATCTCGAAATTTTTGCCTTTCTCATATAGAAAGGTTATGCAATCACTCTGAAAAACGGCAACCTAATCCCGGCCCGGAGGGCCGAGTGTCATATCCCATTCGACTCAGTTCGTCCAGATCGGAAAAAGTCTGTATGTGTGTGTATGTGTGTATGTATGTGTGTGTATGTATGTGCGTATGTGTCAAATAATGTCACTCATTTTTCTCAGAGATGGCTGGACCGATTTGCCCAAACTTTGTCTCAAATGAAAGGTGCAACCTTCCCATCGCCTGCTATTGAATTTTGGATCGATCGAAATTTTAGTTCCGGAATAACGGGTTTCAGAGTGCGGCCACACAGAAATTTCTCATATAAACTATAGGAAAAATTAAAAATAGAATTTTTATTTTTGATGCAAAATGTGTTCAAGGTGCTTGAAACGTCGAGATTTGATGCAAACTGGAAAAAATTTAACGACGGTTCACTTTTTTGGATTTTGGCACATTTTTGCCTTTCTCATATAGAAAGGTTATGCAATCACTCTAAAAAACGTCAACCTAATCCCGGCCCGGAGGGCCGAGTGTCATATCCCATTCGACTCAGTTCGTCGAGATCGGAAAAAGTCTGTATGTGTGTGTGTATGTGTGTATGTATGTCTGTGTATGTGTGTGTGTATGTATGTGCGTATGTGTCAAATAATGTCACTCATTTTTCTCAGAGATGGCTGGACCGATTTGCCCAAACTTAGTCTCAAATGAAAGGTGCAACCTTCCCATCGGCTGCTATTGAATTTTGGATCGATCGCAATTTTTGTTCCGGAATTACGGGTTTCAGAGTGCGGCCACACAGAAATTTCTCATATAAACTATAGGAAAAATTAAAAATAGAATTTTTATTTTTGATGCTAAATGTGTTCAAGGTGCATGAAACGTCGAGATTTGATGCAAACTGGAAACAAAATTTAACGACGGTTCACTTTTTTTGGATTTTGGCACATTTTTGCCCTTCTCATATAGAAAGGTTATGCGATCACTCTGCAAAACTTCAACCTAATCCCGGCCCGGAAGGCCGAGTGTCGTATCCCATTCGACTCAGTTCGTCGAGATCGGAAAAAGTCTGTATGTGTGTATGTATGTGTGTGTATGTGTGTGTATGTGTGTGTGTATGTATGTGCGTATGTGTCAAATAATGTCATTCATTTTTCTCAGAGATGGCTGCCATCTGGCGACCGAGGTCACCCTGGTGCGCTCACGGGCTCCCCTATTTCCACGTAGCTCGAAGCACTCCTCATCTTCCCGAATGACCAGCCCGACTGGAATCATGCTCGCTATCACGCAGGATGCATCGTGTGATACCGTGCGGTAGGCAGATATCACTCTGAGGTACATCACGCGGCAGGTGCTCTCCAGTTTCTGTAGGTAACTGGTTACCCTCAGTGCTCTTGACCATGACGGGCCGCCGTACCTGAGGATAGATACGGCAACGCCTGCCAGTAACCTACGTCTACTGGCGCACACCTTTGAGCTGTTGGACATCATTCTCGATAGAGCCGCAACAGCAGTCGACGCTCTCTTGCATGTATAGTCGACATGGCTGCCGAAGGTCAGCTTGTCGTCTATAATGACTCCGAGAGACTTCAGACTTCGCTGTGAAGTGATCGCGACTTCTCCCACATGGATAACTGCATGTTGTGCCGACTTGCGGTTGTTTACGATAACTACCTCCGTGTTATGATGAGCGAGCTCCAGGCCTCTCGCGCTCATCCATTCCTCCACCGTGCTGATCGCGTGTTCTGCGGTTAGTTCTACCTCAGGAATTGACTCCCCGTAGACCTCCAAGGTTACGACGATCTTGACCCCAGGAGGGAACTTCAGTCTCAGAACCCCGTCGTACATGAGGTTCCATAGCACCGGGCCTAGGATCGAGCCCTGTAAGACTCCGGCGGTAATCGGAACCCTTTTCTTATCGGCATCGGTCTCGTATAGCAGTACGCGATTCTGGAAGTAACTTTCCAGGATCCGGTACAGACCCACCGGTAGGCTAAGCTGGTGTAACGAGAGCGCGATGGCATCCAAGCTTGCGCTGTTGAATGCGTTCTTCACGTCAAGTGTCACTAACGCACAGTATCGAATACCTCGCCTTTTCCGTTGGATCGCTATCTCGGCAGTCTTTATCACTGAGTTGAGAGCGTCCACTGTGGACTTACCCTTCTGAAAGCCAAACTGGTTGCTTGACAGACCGTCCGTACCTTCCGCGCACGGGGTTAGCCTGTTGAGGATGATCCTCTCAAGCATTTTGCCAGTCGTGTCGATCAGACAGATTGGTCTGTACGCCGATGGGTCGCTTGGCGACTTCCCGGGCGGCAACAGCACCAATTTCTGCCTTTTCCATCTATCGGGGAAACTGCACTCGTCAAGGCATCTCTGCATAGCTAGCCTGAACATGTTCGGATTCGCTATGATCGCTGCCTTGAGAGCGTTGTTTGGAACTCCATCCGGCCCTGGAGCTTTGTTCATTGCTAGGGATTTAGCCACTGCGAGTAGTTCTTCATTCGTCACTGGAGCCACCATTTCGGCCGTGCCCGCACTGTCTCGTAGTGTAGGTGGCCAGGGGCTTGTGGCTCGAGACGAGAAGAGTACTTCGATAATTGTTGCCAACCGGTCCGGAGACTGTTCTGGGGGTGAAGAACCCCCTTTGGTCTTGGCCATCACAATCCTGTAGGCGTCACCCCACGGATTCGCGTTGGCACTCTCACACAGGTTGTCGAAACACGCTCTCTTGCTGCTGTTGATAGTCTTATTAAGGGCCAATTTCGCAGCTCGAAACACTTCACGGAGGTCCTCTCTTGCATCCTCGGTGCGAGCTCTTTGCATCCTACGTCTAGCTCTGAGGCAGGCTGACCGTAGGGCTGCAATCTCGGCACTCCATCAGTATACCGGGTATCTGCCGTTTTTTGGCAGTGTTTTTCTCGGCATAATGGCGTCGCACGCGCGTAATAGAACAGCTACCAGTGCATCCCCGCTTGGACTGTCGGTGTTGGCCTCCAGTCCCAGGGACGCGGTGAAAGCTTCGCTGTCGAAGTGATTGGACTTGCACCCGCGTACCTGACAGGGATCTCCCGCCCTCGGATGCTGCACACCATAGTTGATCCTAAAGCGGATTGCTAAATGATCGCTATGGGTGTAGCCTTCGTCTACCCTCCATTCCATGCCTGGAGCCAGACTCGGGATGGCAAATGTAACGTCAATTCACGCCTCCACCCCGTTTATACGGAATGTACTAGCGGAGCCATTATTAGCTAGCACAGTATCGAGTTTCGCAAGCGCCTCCAGTAGCGCTTAACCCCTGCTATTTGTACAGCGGCTGCCCCACTCCACTGCCCAAGCGTTAAAGTCTCCCGCTATGACTACCGGTTTCCGGCCCACTAGGTTCAACGAGAGCCTGTCGATCATCTGGTTGAACTGTTCTATTGGCCACCTTGGTGGAGCGTAGCAGCTGTAATAGAACACACCATTGATCTTGGCAATCGCAACACCCTCGGCGGGGGAGTGTATTACCTTTTGAACCGGAAACCGTCGCGTTGTATAGATTGCCACCAGTCCAGACCCGTCCGACACCCAATTGCCGTTGCCGGCAGGGATGCGGTACGGGTCTGATATAAGGGGGACGTCTGTCCTCGACTCCGAGACCGACTGCCACAGAAGCTGTTGGGCTGCTGCACAATGGTTAAGATTTATCTGTGTGACGTTCACGGCTTCTTCTTATTTGCCTCACCGAAGGGACACGAAGGTCCGCCCATAGCATGTTTATGGGCTTGCTTCTTAGCGGTGCAGATAAGGCACTTGTGCGCCTCGCCGCAGCGACGACATAGTTTGCTCCTGTCCATGTTCTTGCACTCGTAGGCTTTGTGGCCGGACTCAATGCACCGATAGCACCAGTCCACTGAAGGCGGCTGGGGTATGCTAATTGGGCATACCGACCGGCCGATCTTCAGCTTACCTTTCTCGGTTACCTTTTTGGCATCCGCCTTCAGTAGCCTGAGGTAGGCTACTTGGGTGCCAGAGGGTCCATATCTAAATCGCACAGAGGCCGATTGTGACGTCGCATTGTTCATTAACGGCTGCGACGACATCTTCTGCGGTCGTGAACTCGTCCAGATGCTTGCACTGGAGAGTCATTTCCGCCCCTAGCGACCTGACTTGGGCGCCTTCTCCAAGGACCTCTTGGGCCAAGGCCTTGTTCACCGCACTAGATTGTGCGCCTCGCTTCAGCACCAGAAGCATTTCTCCCGTGTTGGTGCGTCTCACGCTACGCACATCTTGCCCAAGGGCCGAAAGGCTTTCGGCCGCCTTCATCGACTTTAGGACATCGGCGTATTTGTCCTTGTCGGTTTTTAACCACAAGGCCTCGCCTCTGTCCTTGGCCTTCTTCGCGGGCCGCGGTACCTCCGGTGTCGGTGCCGGCTTCTTCCTGGTGACCAGCGTCCAGGGGTTAACGCCCCCCTGCCCCGGTCGCGCAGAGTTGCTGGTACCAACGCTCTCCTCAGCGAGGTCACTCTTGCCCTCGTTTACCTCGGCCAGACGGCGTTTGGTCTTAACGGTTGCACGCCGTGTGGTGTCGGTTTTTGCACCCTCGCCTGGCGACTTCCTAGGGCGCTTCGCGTTCGACGCCGTCTTACGATTGCCCTTGCCTTTTCCCTTCGAGGGGAACTCGGCCGCCGCTTCGAGCGACGTGGCTGCTCCATAGAAGGTGAAGGCCACTGTCTGAGTGCCTGTATCGACCTTCTCTCTTCCCTCCCTATTGGAGGCCACTGTCTGGGTTTCTCTGTCGGACTTCTCCCGACATTCCACCCTCTTGGCATAAGCCTGTTGTTTCTGTCTTGCGACACGAACAGTTTTCCGGAGCTCCAGGAGACTCTGCTTTAACTCCTTGCTTATGTTTTGCTTTGCGCTAGTGAACTCGATTATTGAATCGAGCTGTTCCACCACTTTGCGCATCGCGGATAGTGGCCCGTCCAGTGCGTTGGTAGGGCTATTTCCTACCACTACTGGGGGGTCACTGGTGCTATCAGATGCAGCACTTGTCGCTCCACTACTCTCCCCACGGGGGGAGACCTCGCCAAACCACTTCTAGCAAAGGGGTTTATCACCTCTGTTTGTTTGTTTTTGTTTCTATTTGACTCCATGTTTGAACCCACGAGTAGCGCGAGAATAAATGTCCGCCACGCCAGAGCTCCGCATTAACGTGGTAAGGGACGCTTACTGTGGGGGTTGCCCAGGTACCCCACAGGCTCCGTTAACGATCGAGCATCTTTTTCACCCTCTCGATCACTCATCCCTCGGCACGGGTCGCTCCACGCCTTGGAATTGGGGTTATGACCTATCTTGCTCTACGTGGGGACCGCGGCCCAGATCATCACAACCATCCTCCTTTACCAGGGCTTTGGACCTGTAGCTCTGGTTCTCAATAGTTTCATGTACGTATATTATTACAGACATGCTACTATTGAGATCCGTCATTCGCTAGCGGAGTTAATGTGTGTGTAAGTTTGTGTGCATGTGTGTGTATGTGTGTATGTGTGTGTGTATGTGCGTATGTGTCAAATAATGTCACTCATTTTTCTCAGAGATGGCTGGACCGATTTGCCCAAACTTAGTCTCAAATGAAAGGTGCAACCCATCGGCTGCTATTGAATTTTGGATCGATCGGAATTCTAGTTCCGGAATTACGGGTTTCAGAGTGCGGCCACACAGAAATTTCTCATATAAACTATAGGAAAAATAAAAATAGAATTTTAATTTTTGATGCTTAATGTGTTCAAGGTGCATGAAACGTCGAGATTTGATGCAAACTCGAAAAAAATTTGACGACGATTCACTTTTTTAGATTTTGCCACATTTTGCTTTTTGATTTTTGCTATTTGTACAGCGGCTGCCCCACTCCACTGCCCAAGCGTTAAAGTCTCCCGCTATTACTACTGGTTTCCGACCCACGAGGTCCGACGAGAGCCTGTCGATCATCTGGTAGAACTGTTCTATTGGCCACCTTGGTGGGGCGTAGCAGCTGCAATAGAACACACCATTGATCTTGGCAATCGCCACACCCTCGGCGGAGGGGTGTATTACCTCTTGAACCGGGAACCGTCCCGTTGTACAGATTGCCACCATTCCAGACCCGTCCGACACCCAATTGCCGTTGCCGGCAGGGATGCTGTACGGGTCTGATAAGAGGCATGTTTATGGGCTTGCTTCTTAGCGGTGCAGATAAGGCACTTGTATGCCTTAGTGCACCCCCGCTCTTTATGTCCCTCCTCGCCGCAGCGACGACATAGTTTGCTCCTATCTATGCCTTTGCATTCGTATGCTTTGTGGCCGGATTCAAGGCACCGATAGCACCTATCCACTGAAGGCGGCTGGGGTATACTAATAGGGTATACCGACCAGTCGATCTTCAGCTTCCCTTTCTCGGTTACCTTTTTGGCATCCGCCTTCAGTAGTCTGAGGTAGGCTACTTGGGTGCCAGAGGGTGCATCTCTCAATCGCACAGAGGCCCGCTCGATTGTGACGTCGCAGTGTTCCTTGACGGCTGCGACGACGTCTTCTGCGGTCGTGAACTCGTCCAAGTGCTTGCACTGGAGAGTTGTTTCCGCACCTAGCGACCTGATTTGGGCGCCCTCACCAAGGACCTCTTGGGCCAAGGCCTTGTATACTGCACTTGATTGTGCGCCTCGCTTCAGCACCAGAAGCATCTCTCCCGTATTGGTGCGTCTTACGCTACGCACATCCTGCCCAAGGGCAGAGAGACTTTCGGCCGCCTTCATCGATTTAAGGACATCGGCATATTTGTCCTTGTCGGTTTTTAACCACAAGGCTTCGCCTCTGTCCTTGGCCTTCTTCGCAGGCCGCGGTACCTCCGGTTTCGGTGCCGGCTTTTTCTTGGTGACCAGCGTCCAGGGGTTTGAGCCCCCCTGCCCCGGTCGTGCCGGGTTGCTGGTACCATCGCTCTCCACAGCGAGGTCACTCTCGCCCTCGCTTACCTCGCCCAGACGGCGTTTGACCTTGACGGTTGCACGCCGAGTGGTGTCGGTTTTGGCACCCTCGCCTGGCGACTTCCTAGGGCGCTTCGCGTTCGATGCCGTCTTGCGATTGCCCTTTCCTTTTCCCTTCGAGGGGAACTCGGTCGCCGCTCCGATCGACGTGGCTGCTCCGTAGAAGGTAAAGGCCACTGTCTGTGAACCTCTATCGACCTTCTCTCTTTCCTCCCTATTGGAGGCCACTGTCTGGGTTTCTCTGTCGGGCCTCTCCCAACAATCCACCCTCTTAGCATAGGCCTGCTGTTCCTGTCTTGCGACACGAACAGCTTTCCGGAGCTCCAGGAGGCTCAACTTCAACTCCTTGGCTATATTCTGCTTTGCGCTAGCGAAGTCGATTATAGAATCGTGTTGCTTCGCTACTTTGCGCATCGCAGATATTGGCCCCTCCGGTGCATTGGTAGGGCTATTGCCTACCGCTGCTGGGGGGTCACTGGTGCTTTCTCATCGCTCCACTACTCTCCCCACGGGGGGAGACCTCGCCAAACCACCTCTAGCGAAGGGGTTTGGCACCTCCGACTGTTTGTTGTTTTTATTTTTGTTCTCCATGTAAGTACCCACGAGTCACGCGAGAATAAATGTCCGCCACGCCAGAGCTCCGCATTAACGTGGTAAGGGACGCTTACTGTGGGGGTTGCCCAGGTACCCCACAGGCTCCGTTAACGATCGAGCATCTTTTTCACCCCCTGGATCACTCATCCCTCGGTACGGGTCGCTTCACGCCTTGGAATTGGGGTTATGCCCTACCTTGCTTTACGTGGTGATCTCGGCCCAGATCATCACAACCATCCTCCTTTACCAGGGCTTTGGACCTGTAGTTCTGGTTCTCAATAGTTCCATGTACGTATGTTATTACAGACATGCTACTATTGAGATCCGTCATTCGCTAGCGGAGTTTGTATGTGTGTGTATGTGTGTGTATGTGTGTGTATGTGTGTGTGTATGTATGTGCGTATATGTCAAATAATATCACTCATTTTTCTAAGAGATGGCTGGACCGATTTGCCCAAACTTAGTCTCAAATGAAAGGTGCAACCTTCCCATCGGCTGCTATTGAATTTTGGTTCGATCGGAATTCTGGTTCCGGAATTACGGGTTTCAGAGTGCGGCCACACAGAAATTTCTCATATAAACTATAGGAAAAATAAAAATAGAATTTTTATTTTTGATGCTAAATGTGTTCAAGGTGCATAAAACGTCGAGATTTGATGCAAATTCGAAAAAAATTTGACGATGATTAACTTTTTTGGATTTTGGCACATTTTTGCCTTTCTCATATAGAAAGGTTATGCAATCACTCTGAAAAACGTCAACCTAATCCCGGCCCGAAGGGCCGAGTGTCATATCCCATTCGACTCAGTTCGTCGAGATCGGGAAAAGTCTGTACGTGTGTGTATGTGTGTGTATGATTCACTTTTTTGGATTTTGGCATATTTTTGCCTTTCTCATATAGAAAGGTTATCCAATCATTCTGAAAAACGTCAACCTAATCCCGGCCGCATAAGGTTTCTGTATTTTAACAGGGGCGTAGTTGATGGTTTACGGAGAGGGGTTACACCCACCCAGCCCTCATACCCCTCCCTTTCAACCCCATCATCTTTAAACCACCACTATATCACAAAGCATACCAATTTAAGCTGGGGAGTCGTTCGTTCATGGGACTTTCGCCCTCCTCACATACCCACCCCCGCATGACAAGATGTGTTAGCAAGCAGATAACATTGATCTTATGCTGATTAGGCTAATGGAGTATGATATTTTTTGTTTCAAATGTTTCACCGTCGACACGTAGCTCATCAAGTTCGTGGCTGGCATGCCATTGTGTATAAGTGCAAAGTGTACTAAGAATGCAATGGACATTTCCACAATTATGTTGAACATAAAAAGCCTCCGTGCCATAGTTTAGAGAAATGAGAAAGGCACAATTGCACCGCTAGGTGGATTAAAAAAGGTTTTTAAATTTTATATAAATGTAGCTGTTTTTTCTTTTACAAAATTTTAGAACTCGAATAATGATTTCTTTTCTTGTATATAGTTGCCATGTCGTGTATAATAAAAATGTAATATATACATTTGGAAGCTTATAATGAATATAAACAACGCAAAAATTCTCGTGTTCATGATTGAGAAAGGCACAATTGCACCGCAAGGTAGATTAAAACAGGTTTTTTACAATGAAGAATACAATTTACGTACTTACCCAGTACACGTGCTATTAGTAGCTACCACACGGGGTGTACTGGGGTGTGTCGGGCTCTCATGGTGACGTCGTCAAGATTAGGTAATACCTACTAAACTCCATTGGGCACCAGCATTTTCCCCCAAGGGACTACCTCTCGGTATTACTTCTGGGGGATGGCTGTATTTGATGTACTCACTCATTCTCGCTCACCCGTTCATACGTCCTATATGAGGCTTACTTGGGTTCCCTCTCTGTCGCACCTTGATTCACTCTCTAACACTCTACATAAGGCTTACTTTTGTGCTCACCTTTTTCGTTCCTTGCGAGGCTGACTTGTGTGCTCGCCTTTTTCATTCCTTGCTAGGCTTACTTTTGTGCTAGCCTCTAACATACCATGTGAGGCTGATTTGGAGGCTCACCCTATCACCTGGTTCACTCTCAATCGTACCACTCTATTACACCCCTGTCGCTCCCCCTGGCATCCCATGTGGGACATTTTTCTAAGGCCCCACTTCTGGCATACCATGTCAGGCTTACTTGAGTGCTCACCTTTTTCATACCTTGTGAGGCTGACTTTTGTGCTCACCTCTAACATACCATGTGAGGTTAACTTTTGTGCTCACCCTTAACATACCGTGTGAGATTGACTTGGATGCTCACCCTTTCGCTCCTCTACCACGCCACGAGGCATCGATAGCTAAGTCCCAACATGCTACGCTACGACCCTCCCATCTTGGCATGAGGCAGTCCACATATACGCCTATACACCCGCTCTTCTGCTTTGCTTCGGGGTGGCTGGGTTTATCCCTTATGCTGTTGCCAGTCGCTGTGCCAAACCTGCCTCAGCATGAACAGACCATTCACTCACTTTTCTGCGCTGGGTCTTTTTCGCTCCAACTAACCAATCACTAGTTAGCCGTGCCCGTCGTCTGTTGCTAGGTTCGCCAGATTCCCTATAGCCTACAGGCAATATGGGTGGTTGCAGTCGAGACTGCATTCCACTTCTCCACCGATTGACACATCCGCTGAATAAGGGTATCAGGGGTTGTGTCCCAGCCGCAGACGTCGAGCATTGCTCTTCTTTCGACGTCGAAACGAGGACAAACGTTAAGCAGTTCCGTCTACACCTGGGCAGTCAGGGCAGGCGGGGACCTTCGCGTGCCCGAACCTGTGAAGGTACTGTCGGAAACAGCCATGGACTGACAGGAATTGTGTTAGATAGAAGTGAACTTCCCCATAAGGTCTGCCCACCCAGCTCGATATGTTAAGTATCAGCCGGTTGGTCCACCTATCTTTCGAGGAGTTGTCCCACTCACGCTCCCATCTGGCGACCGAGGTCGCCCTGGTGCGCTCGCTGGCTCCTCTTTTTCCACGTAGCTCGAAACACTCCTCATCTTTCCGGTTGACCAGTCCGACTGGCATCATACTCGCTATCACGCAGGATGCATCATGTGATACAGTGCGGTAGGTAGATATCACTCTGAGGCACATCACGCGGTAGGTGCTCTAAAATTTCTGTAGGTAACTGGTTACCCTCAGTGCTCTTGACCATGACGGGCCGCCGTACCTGAGGATAGATACGGCAACGCCTGCCAGTAGACGACGTCTACTGGCGAACACCTTTGATCTGTTGAACATCATCCTCGATAGTGCCGCAACTGCAGTCGACGCTCTCTTGCATGTATAGTCGACATGGCTTCGGAAGGTCAGCTTGTCGTCTATAATGACTCCGAGAGACTTCAGACTTCGCTGTGAAGTGATCACGGCCTCTCCCACATGGATAACTGCATGTTGTGCCGACTTGCGGTTGTTGACGATAACTACCTCCGTCTTATGCTGAGCGAGCTCCAGGCCTCTCGCGCTCATCCATTCCTCCACCGTGTTGATCGCGTGTTCTGCAGTTAGTTCTACCTCAGGGATTGACTTCCCATAGACCTCCAAGGTTACGTCGACGATCTTGACCCCAGGAGGGAACTTCAGTCTCAGAACCCCATCATACATGAGGTTCCATAGCACCGGGCCTAGGATCGAGCCCTGCGAGAATCAAGCGGTAATCGGAACCCTTTTCTTTTCTGATACAAGACCGATGTATAGCAGTACGTGGTTCTGGAAGTAGCTTTCCAGGATCCGGTACAGACCCACCGGTAGGCTAAGCCGGTGTAACGAGAGCGCGATGGCATCCCAGATTGCGCTGTTGAATGCGTTCTTCACGTCAAGTGTCACTAACGCACAGTATCGAATGCCTCGCCTTTTTCGTTGGATCGCTATCTCGGCAGTCTTTATCACTGAGTTGATAGCGTCCACCGTGGACTTACCCTTCCGAAAGCCAAACTGGTTGCTTGACAGGCCGTCCGTACCTTCTGTGTACGGAGTTAGCCTGTTGAGAATGATCCTCTTAAGCAATTTGCCAGTCGTGTCGATCAGACAGATTGGTCTGAACGCCGATGGGTCGTCTGGCGGCTTCCCTGGCTTCGGCAACAACACCAATTTCTGCTTTTTCCATCTATCGGGGAAGCGGCACTCGTCAAGGCATCTCTGCATAGCTAGCCTGAACATGTTCGGGTTCGCTATGATCGCTGTCTTGAGAGCGCTCTGTGGAACTCCATCCGGCCCTGGAGCTTTGTTCATTGCTAGGGATTTAGCCACTGCGGGTAGTTCTTCAATCGTCACCGGATCCACCATTTCGGCCGTGCCCGCACTGTCTCGTAGTGCAGGTGGCCAAGAACTTGTGGCTCGAGACGGGAAGAGTGCTTCGATAATCGTCGACGACCGGTCCGGAGACAGTTCTGGGGGTGAAGAACCCTGTTTGGTCTTGGCCATCACGATTCTGTAGGTGTCACCTCACGGATTCGCGTTGGCACTCTCACACAGGTTGCAGAAACACGCTCTCTTGCTGCTTTTAATGGCCTTGTTAAGGGCCAGTTGCGCTGCTCGAAACACTTCACGGCGGTTCTCTCTTGCGTCCTCGCTGCGGTCTCTTTGCAGCCTCTGAGGCAGGCTGATTATAGAGCTGCAATCTCGGCACTCCACCAGTATACCGGGCATCTGCCGTTTCTTGGCAAGGTTTTCTTCAGCATAGCGGCGTCGCACGCGCGTGGTAGAACGGCTACCAGCGCATTCCCGTGTTGGCCTCCAGTCCCAGGGCCGCGGTGAAAGCTTCGCTGTCGAAGTGATTGGACTTCCACCCGCGTAACTGACAGGGATCACTTGCCCTCGGATGCTGCACACCATAGTTGATCCTAAAGCGGATTGCTAAATGACCGCTAAGGGTGAAGCCCTCTTCTACCCTCCATTCTATGCCTGGAACCATACTCGGGCTGGCAAATGTTACGTCAATCCATACCTCCACCCCATTTCTACGGAATGTGCTAGCGAAGCCATTAATACAGCATCGAGTTGCACAAGCGCCTCCAGTAGCGCTTTTTTTTTACAATGGAGAAGACCTTTATGTCCTAGCCCAGAACACGTGCTAACGGTAGGGTCCAATCTACCACACGGGGTGCACTGGGGGCGTGTCGGACTCGAATGGTGACCAGCCATTAATACCGACTAAACTCCATTGGGCTCCGCCATCATTCCTCCCAGGAACTACCTCTCGGTATTACTTCTGGGGGATGGCTGTATTATATGTACTCATTCACTCTCACTCACGCGATCATACATCCTGTATGAGGCTTACTTGGGTGCTCTCTCAATCACACTTTGATTCACTCTCAAACACTCCCACATGAGGCTGACTTTTGTGCTCACCTTTTACGTTCCATGCGAGGCTGACTTGTGTGCTCACCTTACTCATTCCTTGCTAGGCTTACTTTTGTGCTCGCCCTACCCATCCATGTGAGGCTGACTTGGGTGCTCACCCTATCACCTGATTCACTCTCAATCGTGCCACTCTATTGTACCTTTGTCACTCCCTCTGGCATCCCATGTGGGACATTTTTCTTAGGTCCCACTTCTGACATACCATGCGAGGCTGACTTTTGTGCTCACCTTTTTCATTCCTTGCTAGGCTGACTTTTGTGCTAGCCTCTACCAACCTGTGAGGCTGACTTTTATGCTCACCCTTAACATGCAGTGTGAGACTGACTTGGATGCTCACCCTTTCACTCCTCTGCCACGCCATGAGGCATCGATAGCTTAGTTCCAACATACTACGCTACGACCCTCCCGTCTTGGCATGAGGCAGTCCACTTATACGCCTATACACTCACTCTTCTGTCTTGCTTCGGGGTGGCTGGGTTTACCCCTTACGCGGTTGCCATTCGCTGCGCCAACCTACCTCGGCATGAACAGACCATTCACTCTCTTATTTTGCGCTTGGCCTTTTTCGCTCCAACTAACCAATCACTAGTTAGCCGTGCCCGCCGTCTGTTGCTCGGTTCGCCAGATTACCTGTAGCCTACTGGCAATCTGGATGGTAGCAGCCGAGACTGCGTTCCACTTCTCCACCGTTTGACACATCCGCTGAATAAGGGTATCCGGGGTTGTGTCCCAGCCACAGACGTCGAGCATTGCTCTTCTTTCGACGTCGAACCGATGACATACGAACAGTATGTGCTCGGCAGTTTCATCTACACCTGGGCAGTCCGGGCAGACTGGGACCTCCGCGTGTCCGAACCTGTGGAGGTACTGACGGAAACAGCCATGGCCTGACAGGAATTGTGTCAGGTGGAAGTGAACTTCCCCATGGGGTCTTCCCACCCAGCTCGATATGCTAGGTATCAGCCGGTGGGTCCACCTACCTTTCGAGGAGTTGTCCCACTCACGCTGCCATCTGGCGACCGAGGTCACCCTGGTGCGCTCGCGGGCTCCCCTATTTCCACGTAGCTCAAAGCACTCCTCATCTTCCCGAATGACCAGCCCGACTGGCATCATGCTCGCTATCACGCAGGATGCATCGTGTGATACCGTGCGGTAGGCAGATATCACTCTGAGGCACATCACGCGGTAGGTGCTCTCCAGTTTCTGTAGGTAACTGGTTACCCTCAGTGCTCTTGACCATGACGGGCCGCCGTACCTGAGGATAGATACGGCAACGCCTGCCAGTAACCTACGTCTACTGGCGCACACCTTTGAGCTGTTGGACATCATTCTCGATAGTGCCGCAACAGCAGTCGACGCTCTCTTGCACGTATAGTCGACATGGCTGCCGAAGGTCAGCTTGTCGTCTATAATGACTCCGAGAGACTTCAGACTTTGCTGTGAAGTGATCGCGACTTCTCCCACATGGATAACTGCATGTTGTGCCGACTTGCGGTTGTTGACGATAACTACCTCCGTCTTATGATGAGCGAGCTCCAGGCCTCTCGCGCTCATCCATTCCTCCACCGTGCTAATCGCGTGTTCTGCGGTTAGTTCTACCTCAGGAATTGACTCCCCGTAGACCTCCAAGGTTACGTCGTCGGCAAAGCCGACGATCTTGACCCCAGGAGGGAACTTCAGTCTCAGAACCCCGTCATACATGAGGTTCCATAGCACCGGGCCTAGGATCGAGCCCTGCGGGACTCCGGCGGTAATCGGAACCCTTTTCTGACCGGCATCGGTCTCGTATAGCAGTACGCGGTTTTGGAAGTAACTTTCCAGGATCCGGTACAGACCCACCGGTAGGCTAAGCCGGTGTAACGAGAGCGCGATGGCATCCCAGCTTGCGCTGTTGAATGCATTCTTCACGTCAAGTGTCACTAACGCACAGTATCGAGTACCTCGCCTTTTTCGTTGGATCGCTATCTCGGCAGTATTTATCACTGAGTTGAGAGCGTCCACTGTGGACTTACCCTTCCGAAAGCCAAACTGGTTGCTTGACAGACCGTCCGTACCTTCCGCGTACGGGGTGAGCCTGTTGAGGATGATCTTCTCAAGCAGTTTGCCAGTCGTGTCTATCAGACAGATTGGTCTGTACGCCGATGGGTCGCCTGGCGGCTTCCCGGGCTTCGGCAACAGCACCAGCTTCTGCCTTTTCCATCTATCGGGGAAACGGCACTCGTCAAGGCATCTCTGCATAGCTAGCCTGAACATGTTCGGGTTCGCTATGATCGCTGCCTTGAGAGCGTTGTTCGGGACTCCATCCGGCCCTGGAGCTTTGTTCATTGCTAGGGATTTAGCCACTGCGAGTAGTTCTTCGTTCGTCACTGGAGCCACCATTTCGACCGTGCCCGCACTGTCTCGTAGTGCAGGTGGCCAGGGGCTTGTGGCTCGAGACGGGAAGAGTACTTCGATAATCGTTGCCAACCGGTCCGGAGACCGTTCTGGGGGTGAGGAGCCCCCTTTGGTCTTGGCCATCACAATCCGGTAGGCGTCACCCCACGGATTCGCGTTGGCACTCTCACACAGGTTGTCGAAACACGCTCTCTTGCTGCTTTTAATGGCCTTGTTAAGGGCTAATTTCGCAGCTCGAAACACTTCACGGCGGTTCTCTCTTGCATCCTCGGTGCGAGCTCTTTGCATCCTACGTCTAGCTCTGAGACAGGCTGACCGTAGAGCTGCAATCTCGGCACTCCACCAGTATACCGGGCATCTACCGTTTCATGGCAGTGTTTTTCTCGGCATAGTGGCGTCGCACGCGCGTGATAGAACAGCTACCAGCGCATCCCCGCTTAGACTGTCGGTGTTGGCCTCCAGTCCCAGGGCCGCGGTGAAAGCTTCGCTGTCGAAGTGATTGGACTTCCACCCGCGTACCTGACAGGGATCTCCCGCCCTCGGATGCTGCACACCATAGTTGATCTTAAAGCGGATTGCTAGATGATCGCTATGGGTGTAGACTCGGGCTGGCAAAGGTCAAATCAATCCACGCCTCCACTTCGTTTCTACGGAATGTACTAGCGGAGCCATCATTAGCTAGCACAGTATCGAGTTTCGCAAACGCTTCCATTAGCGCTTGACCCCTGCTATTTGTACAGCGGCTGCCCCACTCCACTGCCCAAGCGTTGAAGTCTCCCGCTATTACTACCGGTTTCCGGCCCACGAGGTCCGACGAGAGCCTGTCGATCATCTGGTAGAACTGTTCTATTGGCCATCTTGGTGGGGCGTAGCAGCTGCAATAGAACACACCATTGATCTTGGCAATCGCCACACCCTCGGCGGAGGGGTGTATTACCTTTTGAACCGGGAACCTTCCCGTTGTACAGATTGCCACCATTCCAGACCCGTCCGACACCCAATTGCCGTTGCCGGCAGGGATGCTGTACGGGTCTGATAAGAGGGCGACATCTGTCCTCGACTCCGAGACCGACTGCCACAGCAGCTGCTGGGCTGCTGCACAATGGTTAAGATTTAGCTGTGTGACTCTCACGGCTTCTTCTTATTTAACTCGCCGAAGGGACACGAAGGTCCGCCCATAGCATGTTTATGGGCTTGCTTCTTAGCGGTGCAGATAAGGCACTTATATGCCTTAGTGCACCCCCGCTCTTTATGCCCCTCCTCGCCGCATCGACGACATAGCTTGCTCCTGTCTAGGCTTTTGCATTCGTAAGCTTTATGGCCGGATTCTAGGCACCGATAGCACCTGTCTACTGAAGGCGGCTGGGGTATACTAATAGGGCATACCGACCAGCCGATCTTCAGCTTCCCTTTCTTGGTTACCTTTTTGGCATCCGCATTCAGTAGCCTGAGGTAGGCTACCTGGGTGCCAGAGGGTCCGTCCCTCAATCGCACAGAGGCCCGCTCGATTGTGACGCCGCATTGCTCCTTGACGGCTGCGACGACGTCTTCTGCGGTCGCGAACTCGTCCAAGTGGTTGCACTGGAGAGTTGTTTCCGCACCTAGCGACCTGATTTGGGCGCCCTCACCAAGGACCTCTTGGGCCAAGGCCTTATATACTGCACTTGATTGTGCGCCTCGCTTCAGCACCAGGAGCATCTCTCCCGTATTGGTGCGTCTTACGCTACGCACATCCTGCCCAAGGGCAGAGAGACTTTCGGCCGCCTTCATCGATTTAAGGACATCGGCGTATTTGTCCTTGTCGGTTTTTAACCACAAGGCTTCGCCTCTGTCCTTGGCCTTCCTCGCAGGCCGCGGTACCTCCGGTTTCGGTGCCGGCTTTTTCTTGGTAACCAGCGTCCAGGGGTTTGAGCCCCCCTGCCCCGGTCGTGTCGGGTTGCTGGTACCATCGCTCTCCACAGCGAGGTCACTCTCGCCCTCGCTTACCTCACCCAGGCGGCGTTTGACCTTGACGGTTGCACACCGAGTGGTGTCGGTTTTGGCACCCTCTCCTGGCGACTTCCTAGGGCGCTTCGCATTCGATGCCGTCTTGCGATTGCCCTTTCCTTTTCCCTTCGACGGGAACTCGGTCGCCGCTCCGATCGACGTGGCTGCTCCGTAGAAGGTAAAGGCCACTGTCTGTGAACCTCTATTGACCTTCTCTCTTTCTTCCCTATTGGAGGCCACTGTCTGGGTTTCTCTGTCGGGCCTCTCCCGACATTCCACCCTCTCAACATATGCCTGCTGTTCCTGTCTTGCGACACGAACAGCTTTCCGGAGCTCCAGAAGGCTCAACTTCAACTCCTTGGCTATGTTCTGCTTTGCGCTAGCGAAGTCGATTATAGCATCGAGTTGCTTCGCTACTTTGCGCATCGCAGCTATTGGCCCCTCCGATGCATTGGTAGGGGTATTGCCTACCGCTGCTGGGGGGTCACTGGTGCTTTCGGGTGCAGCACTCATCGCTCCACTACTCTCCCCACGGGGGGGAGACCTCGCCAAACCACCTCTTGCGAAGGGGTTTGGCACCTCCGTCTGTTTATTTTTATTTTTATTTGCCTCCATGTATAGTCCCACGAGTAGCGCGAGAAATATATGTCCGCCACGCCAGAGCTCCGCATTAGCGTGGTAAGGGACGCTTACTGTGGGGGTTGCCCAGGTACCCCACAGGCTCCGATAACGATCGAGCATCTTTTTCACCCCCTCGATCACTCATCCCTCGGCACGGGTCGCTTCACCCCTTGGAATTGGGGTTATGCCCTACCTTGCTTTACGTGGTGATCTCGGCCCGGATCATCACAACCATCCTCCTTTACCAGGGCTTTGGACCTGTAGCTCTGGTTCTCAATAGTTCCATGTACGTATGTTATTACAGACGTGCTACTATTGAGATCCGTCATTCGCTAGCGGAGTTCTCTAGTAGCGCTTGGCCCTTGCTATTTGTACAGCGGCTGCCTCACTCTACTGCCCAAGCGTTAAAGTTTCCCGCTATGACTACCGATTTCCAGCCCACTAGGTCTGACGAGAGCCTGTCGATCATCTGGTAGAACTGTTCTATTGGCCATCTTGGTGGAGCGTAGCAACTACAATAGAACACACCATTGATCTTGGCAATCACAACACCCTCGGCGGAGGAGTGTAGTACCTCTTGAACCGGGAACCTTCCCGTTGTACAGATTGCCACCATCCCTGATTCGTCCGACACCCAATTGCCGTTGCCGGCAGGGATGTTGTACAGGTCGGATAGGAGGGCGACATCTGTCCTCGACTCCGAGACCGACTGCCACAACAGCGGTTGGGCCACAGTACAATGGTTAAGATTTAGCTGTGTGACGTTCACGGCTTCTTCTTATTTGCCTCACCGAAGGGACACGAAGGTCCGCCCATAGCATGGTTACGGGCTTGCTTCTTAGCGGTGCAGATAAGGCATTTATGCACTTCAGTGCAGCCCCGCTCCTTATGCCCCTCCTCGCCGCAGCGACGACATAGTTTGCTCCTCTCTGTACCCTTACATTCGTACGACTTATGGCCGGACTCAAGGCACCGATATCACCTATCCACTGAAGGCGGCTGGGGTATGCTAATTGGGCATACTGACCAGCCAATCTTCAGATTTCCTATCACGGTAACCTTTTTGCCTTACTCAATAGAAAGGTATTGCAGTTGCTCTGAAAACCGACTTTTTAACGGAAGCCCGGAGGGCCGAGTGACATATACCATTCGATTCAGTTCGTCGAGTTCGGCAAATGTCTGTGTGTATGTATGTGTGTATGTATGTATGTGTGTGTATGTGCGTCTGTGTGTGTATGTGACCAAAAATGTCACTCATTTTTCTTAGAGATGGCTGAACCGATTTTGACAAACTTAATCTCAAATGAAAGGTGCAACGTTCCCATAGGATGCTATTGAATTTCTAATGGATCCGACTTCCGGTTCCGGAATTACAGGCTGATGAGTACGAACACGCAGAAAATGTCGATTTTAATAAATTCTGCAATGAATGTATAAAGGTGAACGACATAGTTTGCTCCTCTCTGTACCCTTACATTCGTACGACTTATGGCCGGACTCAAGGCACCGATATCACCTATCCACTGAAGGCGGCTGGGGTATGCTAATTGGGCATACTGACCAGCCAATCTTCAGATTTCCTATCACGGTAACCTTTTTGCCTTACTCAATAGAAAGGTATTGCAGTTGCTCTGAAAACCGACTTTTTAACGGAAGCCCGGAGGGCCGAGTGACATATACCATTCGATTCAGTTCGTCGAGTTCGGCAAATGTCTGTGTGTATGTATGTGTGTATGTATGTATGTGTGTGTGTATGTGCGTCTGTGTGTGTATGTGACCAAAAATGTCACTCATTTTTCTTAGAGATGGCTGAACCGATTTTGACAAACTTAATCTCAAATGAAAGGTGCAACGTTCCCATAGGATGCTATTGAATTTCTAATGGATCCGACTTCCGGTTCCGGAATTACAGGCTGATGAGTACGAACACGCAGAAAATGTCGATTTTAATAAATTCTGCAATGAATGTATAAAGGTGAAAATTTTTCCAAAATATGACCACAACTGCTTCGATTTGTAGCATTAGGTCATTAACATCCATTCAAAGTCTATTTGGCCACATTGGCCACCATCATCGGTTCCGGAACCCCGGCGGAAGTATCTAAATTCAGAATAACAGTCACATCGGTTTCTCGGAGATGGCTAGACCGATTCGACTAAACTTGGTCCCAAATGAAAGGTATTGCGTCCCCGTAAATGGCTATTTAATTTCATCCCGATCCGACTTCCGGTTCCGGAGATACAGGTGGTGGCGTGCGATCACATAGCAAATTGTGATTCAAACCGATAGGGGAGACTGAGGAGCCTTGATCCCCGGGGAGACTTGATCCCATCATTGTAACTCAAAGGCGGATCAGAATACATTAATCGAGAAAGTTGCGTAGTTTTATCTAAACAAAAGTTTCTTGAACACAAAAAAATTGGACGTGTGTTACCGAATTTTTAACTATTTAAAGAAAAAAATCTCAGAAAAACTGAAAAAGATTTATTTTCCAAATTTTCAAGCTTTTATACAATTGATAAAGTCTCCCACTGCGTACTATACTTTTGCATACAGAAATTCAAACCGATAGGGGAGACTGAGGAGCCTTGATCCCCGGGGAGACTTGATCCCATCATTGTAACTCAAAGGCGGATCAGAATACATTAATCGAGAAAGTTGCGTAGTTTTATCTAAACAAAAGTTTCTTGAACACAAAAAAATTGGACGTGTGTTACCGAATTTTTAACTATTTAAAGAAAAAAATCTCAGAAAAACTGAAAAAGATTTATTTTCCAAATTTTCAAGCTTTTATACAATTGATAAAGTCTCCCACTGCGTACTATACTTTTGCATACAGAAATACAGGAGAATGTCAATTATATGAATACGCTATGATTGAGCTGATTTTTTGTTCAACTATATTTGTACTAAAGTTTGCTGAAATGGATGCTATGGGTTCACTTGATCCCTTCAAATTCGTGGAGATTTGATCCCCTTCGCCATGCTTCATACACACTACTGAAAATAACCAAATTCACACCAGAACAATTGAAGTCATTGTTGTCATAAAATAAGAAAAAAAACTGTCAAAAATGAACGCTTCATCAAACAAAAACTTAACTGTAAATGTTTACTACAGCATACGTAGCAACCATGTATCCCACATTTGACGTTCCTCAACCATAATAACGACAGCTTTCAAATCATTGCACTGAGATTTGGGGAATTCGTAATAAAAATCAGGTGAGAGATGGATAATATTTAGTAACAAAAATAGTAAATCACAACAATTCAATCAATACCACAATACATTTATAACATTGAATGGGGTTAGGTACCTATTTTTGCCCTACCACATTGTTTCATTATTAATTTTGGTACCACATTGTTTCATTATTAATTTTTTTATTTCAGCTTCTTTGCTTTGTTATTAGGAGGCTTTTTTATTTGGATTATGGAGGTTTTAGCCTTAAGGTCATTCGCCTCTTGTTAAGAGCCAATATAATAACAAAATTGTCTTGAGAATAGTGAAAATCTTCTGTTTGAGCACAGCAAAAACTCTAATCGAGTACCCCCATTATCGCAACACCATTTGAGCCAATGCGTTGAGCAAAGAAGGCAGACGCTGTTCTAACCAAAGGCTTCAAATTAGTATGATGATAATAGAAACAGAGTAAAAATAGGCTATATGCTCTTTTAAACACGTTTTCAAAAAATAATCAAGTGTCCCCAAATTAGGGATCGAGTCTCCATTAATCAAAGGATTATCCATTTTTTTGTTGTTTTCCAAAAATGCTCATAGCTCATGTCCAGTATAATATTTCCATTTAATTTTTTATGATTATCAGTCAACCCTAGAAACAATATAAAACTACAAAAAATACATAGTTTTTTTATCATTCCATGGAGTAGGATTGAAAAATAAAAAACCTTTTTTAATCCACCTAGCGGTGCAATTGCGCCTTTCTCATTTCTCTAAACTATGGCACGGAGGCTTTTTATGTTCAACATAATTGTGGAAATGTCCATTACATTCTTAGTACACTTTGCACTTATACACAATGGCATGCCAGCCACGAACTTGATGAGCTACGTGTCGACGGTGAAACATTTGAAACAAAAAATATCATACTCCATTAGCCTAATCAGCATTAGATCAATGTTATCTGCTTGCTAACTCATCTTGTCATGCGGGGGTGGGTATGTGAGGAGGGCGAAAGTCCCATGAACGAACGACTCCCCAGCTTAAATTGGTATGCTTTGTGATATAGTGGTGGTTTAAAGATGATGGGGTTGAAAGGGAGGGGTATGAGGGCTGGATGGGGTGGTGGTCTGAGGGGTGATTTAAGGAGATTTTTAAAGGAGTGGAGTGAACAGTAGAGGGGGGGGGTGTAACCCCTCTCCGTAAACCATCAACTACGCCCCTGTTAAAATACAGAAACCTTATGCGGCCGGGATTAGGTTGACGTTTTTCAGAGTGATTGCATAACCTTTCTATATGAGAAAGGCAAAAATATGCCAAAATCCAAAAAAGTGAATCATACACACACATAAACACACATACAGATTTTTCCCGATCTCGACGAACTGAGTCGAATGGGATATGACACTCGGCCCTTCGGGCCGGGATTAGGTTGACGTTTTTCAGAGTGATTGCATAATCTTTCTATATGAGAAAGGCAAAAATGTGCCAAAATCCAAAAAAGTGAATCGTCGTCAAATTTTTTTTCGAGTTTGCATCAAATCTCGACGTTTTATGCACCTTGAACACATTTGGCATCAAAAATAAAAATTCTATTTTAATTTTTCCTATAGTTTACATGAGAAATTTCTGTGTGGTCGCACTCTGAAACCCGTAATTCCGGAAGCAAAAATTCCGATCGATCCAAAATTCAATAGCAGCCGATGGGAAGGTTGCACCTTTCATTTGAGACTAAGTTTGGGCAAATCGGTCCAGCCATCTCTGAGAAAAATGAGTGACATTATTTGACACATACGCACATACATACACACACATACACACATACACACAGGCCGGCAAATGCCTGGGCAATGGGCAATACAGACCCGGTGGTTAGCCACAGTGGTCCTTAGCCTCTTGCCCAGGAACTCCTATCTCTACCTCCCGGGGAGCCGGCTGGGATACGAGTAGCCATAGGAATGTTCGGGTAGCCAACTCGTTGGGACTATGGTCGTATGCTGACAGTGAAGGGGGGCCATGTAGTTGCCGGCATACAATAGCGCTATGGTCCTCCCGTTCCGGTGATATGGGCCCACCAAACGGGGTAACCCCAATTCCAAGGCGTGAAGCGATCCGTGCCGAGGGATTAATGATCGGGGGGGGGGGCGAAAATGATGCCCAATCGTTAACGGAGCCTGTGGGGTACCTGGGCACCCCCCACAGCAAGTGTCTCTTACCACGTTAATGCGGAGCTCTGGCGTGGCGGACCTATTTTCTCGCGCAACTCGTGGGTCTTAATATGAGTTCTTGTAGAAACAATAATAAAAAAGTATGTGATGAGGAGGCGGAAGCGATTACGGCGCTGAACCCCTTTGCCAAAGGGGGTCTGGCGAGGTCTCCCCCGACAGGGGTTGACAACGGAGCGAAGGTGGCCGCAAATAACGGCACCGAAGGCGAAATGGTTGTGGTAGGAGACAATACTACCAGCACGCTTGGCGGACCACTACCTGCGATGCAGGAAGTGGTCAAGCAGCTGGATAGTATTATCGAATTCACAAGCGGGAAGAGTAACATCAGCAAGGAACTAAAACAGAACCTGCTGGTGCTTCGTCAGGCTGCTCGAGTCGCAAGACAAGAACAAGTAGCCTACATGAAGAGGTTGCCGGAAAGAGAGAAGGCCGATCGCGGTATCCAAATCGAGGCCTTCTCCTTCCACGGCGGAGCGACGATGGCGCAGGAGGCGATAGATTTCGCCTTATCGGCCAACAAACGCTTAATGGAGGGGGAGACTGCGAAGCGGCCTAGGCCTAATGTAGGCACGCGCAGCAATGCCAAACGACGTGCAACCAACAAGGCCAAACGTCGCTTGGGAGGTGCGGATCCGGGTGCGAAGGATCCCTCAGGGCGGCGTCCCGAGAAGGCGACTTCTTAGCCTAAAAATGCGAAAGCCGCCAATCGGGCGCGTACTGCGGAGCGACCTGGCACCAGCCTGCCGGCGCCATCGGTACAAGATGGCGAATGGCAGGTGGTCAGCAGGGAGCGGAAGTCCAACGCACCTCGACCCGCGAAGAAGAAGGCGAGGGACAGAGGAGAGGCCCTGCTGGTGAAAACCAACGGGGGCAGCTATGCGGATGTCCTAAAATCGATGCGGGCGGCCGAAAGCCTCTCGAATTTAGGACAGGATGTGCGAAGCGTCAGACGCACCAAAGATGGCGAAATGATCTTGGTGCTGAAGCGTGGTGCACAATCCAATGGAGCAACGTATAGGAGGTTGGCCCAAGAGGTCTTGGGAAACGGCGCTCAGGTGAGGTCGTTGGGAGCGGAAGTGACTCTCCAGTGTAAGCAACTGGACGAGATCACAAACGCAGAGGACGTCGTCTCGGCCGTTAAGCAGCAGTACGGCGTCGAGATCGATCAGAACTCTGTACGTATCAGGGAGCGGTTGCTTGGCACGCAGGTAGCTTACTTCCAGTTACCGGCCGCGGAAGCCAAGAAAGTAACTGACAAAGGGAAGTTGAAGATCGGATGGTCAGAATGCCCAGTTAGCATACCCCAGCCGCCTTCAGTGGACCGGTGTTTTAAATGTCTGGAGCCAGGCCACAAGTCATACGACTGTAAGGGCCCAGACAGGAGCAAGTTGTGTCGTCGCTGCGGCGAGGAGGGACATAAATCGCTGAAATGCGAGAGGGCACCCAAGTGTCTCATCTGCGCTAGCAAGAAGCAGGGCCGCAAACCATGTTATGGGCGGACCTGCTTGTCCCTTCGGAGAGGCGGGAAAGAGGAAGCAATGGCAATCGTCACACAGCTGAATCTTAACCACTGCGCACCTGCTCAGCAGTTGCTGTGGCAGTCGGTATTGGAGTCAGGGACAGATGTCGCCCTTCTATCCGACCCGTACAACGTCCCTGCCGACCACGGCAATTGGGTGGCGGACGGGTCTGGAATGGCGGCAATCTGTGCAACGGGTCGGTTCCCGGTCCAGGAGGTAGTACAGTCCTCTGCGGAGGGTGTCGCGATTGCCAAGATCAATGGTGTGTTCTATTGTAGCTGCTATGCCCCACCTATGTGGCCAATAGAACAGTTCAACCAGATGATCGATAGGCTTTCGTCTGACATGGTGGGACGAAAGCCGTTTGTCATAGCGGGTGACTTCAACGCTTGGGCGGTGGAGTGGGGCAGCCGCTGTACAAATGGTAGGGGCCAAGCGCTTCTGGAGGCGCTTGCGAAACTCGACGCAGTGCTAGTCAATGATGGTTCCGCTAGCACATTCCGTAGGAATGGGGTCGAGTCGTGGATTGGCGTAACGTTTGCCAGTCCAAGTTTGGTCCCAGACATGGACTGGAGGGTAGACGAAGGCTACACCCATAGTGATCACCTAGCAATACGCTTCAGGATCAACTTTGGTGTGCAGCATTCTAGGGTGGGAGATCCCTGTCAGGTACGCGGGTGGAAGACCAATCACTTCGACAACGAAGTTTTCACCGCGGCCCTGAGACTGGAGGCCAACACCGACAGTCTAAGCGGGGATGCGCTGGTAGCTGTTCTATCACGCGCGTGCGACGCCACTATGCCGAGGAAGACCCTGCCAAGAAATGGCAGACGCTCGGTATATTGGTGGAGACGTAGGATGCAGCGAGCCCGCACTGAGGAGGTTAGAGTGGAACGACGTGAAGTGTTTCGTGCTGCGAAATCGGCCCTTAACAAGGCCATCAAGCGCAGCAAGAGAGCGTGTTTTGACAAATTCTGCGAGGAGGCCAACGTGAATCCGTGGGGCGATGCCTACAGGATCGTGATGGCAAAGACCAAAGGGGGCTCCTCACCACTTGAACGGTCGCCAGAACGGTTGGCGAGAATTATCGAAGTACTCTTCCCGTCCCGAACCATAAGTCCCTGGCCCCCAGCGCCGCAAGGCACGGTGGGTACGGACGACATGGTGGCCCCGGTGACGAACGAAGAGCTACTTGCAGTTGCTAATTCTCTAGCGGTGAATAAAGCTCCAGGGCCTGATGGAGTTCCAAACAGCGCTCTCAAGACAGCAATCATGGCGAACCCGAACATGTTCAGGTTGGCTATGCAGAGATGCCTTGACGAGTGCCGTTTTCCGGATAGATGGAAAAGGCAGAAGCTGGTACTGTTGCCGAAGGCCGGGAAGCCGCCTGGCGACCCATCGGCGTACAGACCAATCTGTCTGATCGACACGACGGGCAAATTGCTTGAGAGGATTATCCTCAACAAGCTAACTCCATATGCAGAAGGTACGGAGGGCCTGTCAAGTAATCAGTTCGGTTTTCGAAAGGGAAAGTCCACGGTGGACGCTATCAACTCAGTGGTAAGGACTGCCGAGATAGCGATCCAACGGAAGAGGCGGGGCATTCGATATTGTGCGTTAGTGACACTTGACGTGAAGAACGCATTCAACAGCGCAATCTGGGATGCCATCGCGCTCCCGTTAAACCGGCTTGGCCTGCCGGTGGGCCTGTACCGGATCCTGGAAAGCTATTTCCAGAACCGTGTACTATTATACGAGACCGATGCCGGTCAGCAAAGTGTTCTTATTACCGCAGGAGTTCCGCAAGGTTCAATCCTGGGCCCGGTACTATGGAACCTTATGTATGACGGGGTTCTGAGACTAAAGTTCCCTCCGGGTGTGAAAATCGTCGGTTTCGCCGATGATGTCACCCTGGCGGTCTACGGGGAGTCAATCTCCGAGGTAGAACTAACGGCGGCACACGCGATAAGCATAGTGGCGGAATGGATCAGCGCGAGAGGCCTAGAGCTCGCCCACCACAAGACGGAGGTGGTTGTTGTCAATAACCGCAAGTCGGTACAACAAGCAGTTATCCAAGCGGGAGAAGTTGAGATAACTTCTAAGCGGAGTCTGAAGATTCTTGGGGCCATCATAGACGACAAGCTGACCTTCGGCAGCCATGTCGACTATGCGTGCAAGAAGGCTTCGGTGGCTGTTGCGGCATTATCGAGGATGATGTCCAACAGCTCCAAGGTGTGCGCCAGTAGACGCAGGCTACTGGCCGGTGTCGCCGTATCTATCCTTAGGTATGGTGGACCGTCCTGGGCAAGGGCACTGGGAGTAACCAGCTACCGTCGCAAATTGGAGAGCACCTATCGCTTGATGTGTCTCAGAGTGATATCTGCCTGATATGATGCCAGTCGGGCTGGTCATCCGGGAAGACGAAGATTGTTTCGAATTGCGTGGCAATAGGGGAGTCCGTGAGCGTGCCAGGGTGACCTCGGTCGCCAGATGGCAACGCGAATGGGACAGCTCGTCGAGAGGTAGGTGGACCCACCGGCTGATACCTAACATATCTAGCTGGGTGGGAAGACCCCATAGGGAAGTTCACTTCCATCTGACACAATTCCTGTCAGGCCATGGCTGTTTCCGACAGTACCTCCACAGGTTTGGGCACGCTGAGGCCCCAGTCTGCCCAGACTGCCCAGGTGTCGACGAAACTGCGGAGCACGTACTATTCGTATGTCCCCGCTTCGACGTCGAAAGAGGCGCTATGCTAGGCTTCTGCGGCTTGGACACAACCCCTGATACCCTTGTACAGGGGATGTGCCAAGCGGTAGAGAAGTGGAACGCAGTTTCGACTGCTACCACTCAGATTGCCTGCCGGCTGCAGAGAGCATGGAGCGCCGAGCAGCAGGCGAGGAGTTAGAGTGAGTGAATTGGCGAATGATAGACGGAGGTATGGTCTACCCTAGCCGAGATGGGAGTGAGTGTGCGAGAATGTAAGGCACGAGTTAGAGCGTACCCTAAGTACGGCCATCCCCCCAGAAGTAATGCCGAAAGGTAGTTCCTGGGGATAGATGGCGGAGCCCAATGGAGTTTAGTCGGTATTAATGGAAGAGTCACCATTCGAGTCCGACACGCCCCCAGTGCACCCCGTGTGGTAGATTGGACCCTACCAATAGCACGTGTACTGGGCTAGGACATAAAGGTCTTCTCCATTGTAAAAAAAAACACACATACACACATACAGACTTTTTCCGATCTCGACGAACTGAGTCGAATGGGATATGACACTCGGCCCTCCGGGCCGGGATTAGGTTTTTCAGAGTGATTGCATAACCTTTCTATATGAGAAAGGCAAAATGTGGCAAAATCCAAAAAAGTGAATCGTCGTCAAATTTTTTTCGAGTTTGCATCAAATCTCGACGTTTCATGCACCTTGAACACATTTAGCATCAAAAATAAAAATTCTATTTTTATTTTTGCTATAGTTTATATGAGAAATTTCTGTGTGGCCGCACTCTGAAACCCGTAATTCCGGAACCAGAATTCCGATCGATCCAAAATTCAATAGCAGCCGATGGGAAGGTTGCACCTTTCATTTGAGACTAAGTTTGGGCAAATCGGTCCAGCCATCTCTGAGAAAAATGAGTGACATTATTTGACACATACGCATATACATACACACACACACATACACACACATACACACAAACATACACACACATTAACTCCGCTAGCGAATGACGGATCTCAATAGTAGCATGTCTGTAATAATATACGTACATGAAACTATTGAGAACCAGAGCTACAGGTCCAAAGCCCTGGTAAAGGAGGATGGTTGTGATGATCTGGGCCGCGGTCCCCACATAAAGCAAGATAGGTCATAACCTCAATTCCAAGGCGTGAAGCGACCCGTGCCGAGGGATGAGTGATCGAGGGGGTGAAAAAGATGCTCGATCGTTAACGGAGCCTGTGGGGTACCTGGGCAACCCCCACAGTAAGCGTCCCTAACCACGTTAATGCGGAGCTCTGGCGTGGCGGACATTTATTCTCGCGCTACTCGTGGGTTAAAACATGGAGTCAAATAGAAACAAAAACAAACAAATAGAGGTGCCAAACCCCTTTGCTAGAGGTGGCCAAGGACAGAGGCGAGGCCTTGTGGTTAAAAACCGACAAGGACAAATACGCCGATGTCCTAAAGTCGATGAAGGCGGCCGAACGCCTTTCGGCCCTTGGGCAAGATGTGCGTAGCGTGAGACGCACCAACACGGGAGAAATGCTTCTAGTGCTGAAGCGAGGCGCACAATCCAGTGCAATCTATAAGGCCAAGAGGTCCTTGGAGAAGGCGCCCAAGTCAGGTCGCTAGGGGCGGAAATGACTCTCCAGTGCAAGCATCTGGACGAGTTCACGACCGCAGAAGATGTCGTCGCAGCCGTTAATGAACAATGCGACGTCACAATCGGCCTCTGTGCGATTGAGAGATGGACCCTCTGGCACCCAAGTAGCCTACCTCAGGCTACTGAAGGCGGATGCCAAAAAGGTAACCGAGAAAGGTAAGCTGAAGATCGGCTGGTCGGTATGCTCAATTAGCATACCCCAGCCGCCTTCAGTGGATAGGTGCTATCGGTGCCTTGAGTCCGGCCACAAATCCTACGAGTGCAAGAACATAGACAGGAGCAAACTATGTCGTCGCTACGGCGAGGTGCACAAGTGCCTTATCTGCACCGCTAAGAAGCAAGCCTATAAACATGCTATGGGCGGACCTTCGTGCCCCTTCGGTGAGGCAAATAAGAAGAAGCCGTGAACGTCACACAGCTAAATCTTAACCATTGTGCAGCAGCCCAACAGCTGCTGTGGCAGTCGGTCTCTTAGTCGAGGACAGACGTCGCCCTCTTATCAGACCCGTACCGCATGCCTGCCGGCAACGGCAATTGGGTGTCGGACGGGTCTGGACTGGTGGCAATCTGTACAACGGGACGGTTCCCGGTTCAAGAGGTAATACACTCCTCCGCCGAGGGTGTTGCGATTGCCAAAATCAATGGTGTGTTCTATTGCAGCTGCTACGCTCCACCAAGGTGGTCAATAGAACAGTTCAACCAGATGATCGACAGGCTCTCGTTGAACCTAGTGGGCCGGAAACCGGTAGTCATAGCGGGAGACTTTAACGCTTGGGCAGTGGAGTGGGGCAGCCGCTGTACAAATAGCAGGGGTCAAGCGCTACTGGAGGCGCTTGCGAAACTCGATACTATGCTAGCTAATAATGGCTCCGCTAGTACATTCCGTATAAACGGGGTGGAGGCGTGAATTGACGTAACATTTGCCATCCCGAGTCTGGCTCTAGGCATGGAATGGAGGGTAGATGAAGGCTACACCCATAGCGATCATTTAGCAATCCGCTTTAGGATCAACTATGGTGTGCAGCATCCGAGGGCGGGAGATTCCTGTCAGGTACGCGGGTGCAAGTCCAATCACTTCGACAGCGAAGCTTTCATTGCGGCCCTGGGACTGGAGGCCAACACCGACAGTCCAAGCGGGGATGCACTGGTAGCTGTTCTATCACGCGCGTGCGACGCCATTATGTCGAGAAAAACACTGCCAAGAAACGGCAGATGCCCGGTATACTGGTGGAGTGCCGAGATTGCAGCCCTACGGTCAGCCTGCCTCAAAGCTAAACGTAGGATGCAAAGAGCTCGCACCGAGGATGCAAGAGAGAACCGCCGTGAAGTGTTTCGAGCTGCGACATTGGCCCTTAACAAGGCTATCAAAAGTAGCAAGAGAGCGTGTTTCGACAACCTGTGTGAGAGTGCCAACGCGAATCCGTGGGGTGACGCCTACAGGATTGTGATGGCCAAGACCAAAGGGGGCTCTTTACCCCAAGAACAGTCTCCGGACCGGTTGGCAACAATTATCGAAGTACTCTTCCCGTCTCGAGCCACAAGCCCCTGGCCACCTGCACTACGAGACAGTGCGGGCACGGCCGAAATGGTGGCTCCAGTGACGAATGAAGAACTACTCACAGTGGCTAAATCCCTAGCAATGAACAAAGCTCCAGGGCCGGATGGAGTTCCAAACAACGCTCTCAAGGCAGCGATCATAGCGAATCCGAACATGTTCAGGCTAGCTATGCAGAGATGCCTTGACGATTGCCGTTTCCCCGATAGATGGAAAAGGCAGAAATTGGTGCTGTTGCCGCCCGGGAAGCCGCCAAGCGACCCATCGGCGTACAGACCAATCTGTCTGATCGACACGACTGGCAAAATGCTTGAGAGGATCATCCTCAACAGGCTAACCCCGTACGCGGAAGGTACGGACGGTCTGTCAAGCAACCAGTTTGGCTTTTAGAAGGGTAAGTCCACAGTGGACGCTCTCAACTCAATGATAAAGACTGCCGAGATAGCGATCCATTCGGTATTCGATACTGTGCGTTAGTGACACTTGACGTGAAGAACGCATTCAACAGCGCAAGCTGGGATGCCATCGCGCTCTCGTTACACCGGCTTAACCTGCCGGTGGGTCTGTACCGGATCCTGGAAAGTTACTTCCAGAATCGCGTACTGCTATACGAGACTGATGCCGATCAGAAAAGGGTTCCGATTACCGCCGGAGTCTTACAGGGCTCGATCCTAGGCCCGGTGCTATGGAACCTCATGTATGACGGGGTTCTGAGACTGAAGTTCCTTCCTGGGGTCAAGATCGTCGGCTTTGCCGACGACGTAACCTTGGAGGTCTACGGGAAGTCAATTCCTGAGGTAGAACTAACCGCAGAACACGCGATCAGCACGGTGGAGGAATGAATGAGCACGAGAGGCCTGGAGCTCGCTCATCATAACACGGAGGTAGTTATCGTAAACAACCGCAAGTCGGCACAACATGCAGTTATCCATGTGGGAGAAGTCGCGATCACTTCACAGCGAAGTCTGAAGTATCTCGGAGTCATTATAGACGACAAGCTGACCTTCGGCAGCCATGTCGATAATACATGCAAAAGAGCGTCGACTGCTGTTGCGGCTCTATCGAGAATGATGTCCAACAGCTCAAAGGTGTGCGCCAGTAGACGTAGGTTACTGGCAGGCGCTGCCGTATCTATCCTCAGGTACGGCGGCCCGTCATGGTCAAGAGCACTAAGGGTAACCGGTTACCTACAGAAACTGGAGAGCACCTGCCGCGTGATGTGCCTCAGAGTGATATCTGCCTACCGCACGGTATCACACGATGCATCCTGCGTGATAGCGAGCATGATGCCAGTCGGGCTGGTCATTCGGGAAGATGAGGAGTGCTTCGAGCTACGTAGAAATAGGGGAGCCCACGAGCGCACCAGGGTGACCTCGGTCGCCAGATGGCAGCGCGAGTGGGACAATTCCTGGAAAGGTAGGTGGACCCACCGGCTGATACCTAGCATATCGAGCTGGGTGGGAAGACCCCATGGGGAAGTTCACTTCCACCTGACACAATTCCTGTCAGGCCATGGCTGTTTCCGACAGTACCTCTACAGGTTCGAGCACGCGGAGATCCCAGTCTGCCCGGACTGCCCAGGTGTAGACGGAACTGCCGAACACATACTGTTCGTATGTCATCGGTTCGACGTCGAAAGAAGAGCAATGCAGTGAGTGACAGAGGTACAATAGAGTGGCACGATCGAGAGTGAATCAGGTGATAGGGTGAGCACCCAAGTCAGCCTCACATGGTAAGGGTGGGGCGAGCACAAAAGTAAGCCTAGCAAGGAATGAGTAAGGTGAGCACACAAGTCAGCCTCGCCAGGAACGAAAAAGGTGGCCATGGCTGTTTCCGACAGTACCTTCATAGGTTCGGGCACGCGGAGGACCCAGTCTGCCCAGGTGTAGACGAAACTGCCAAACACATACTGTTCGTATGTCATCGGTTCGACGTCGAAAGAAGAGCAATGCTTGACGTCTGTGGCTGGGACACAACCCCTGATACCCTTATTCAGCGGATGTGTCAATCGGTGGAGAAGTGGAACGCAGTCTCGGCTGCTACCATCCAGATTGCCTGTAGGCTACAGGTAATCTGGCGAACCGAGCAACAGACGACGGGCACGGCTAACTAGTGATTGGTTAACTGGAGCGAAAAAAGGCCAAGCGAAAAAAAAGGGAGTGAATGGTCTGTTCATGCCGAGGCAGGTTTGGTGCAGCGACTGGCAACCGCATAAGGGGTAAACCCAGCCACCCCGAAGCAAGACAGAAGAGTGAGTGTATAGGCGTATAAGTGGACTGCCTCATGCCAAGACGGGAGGGTCGTAGCGTAGTATGTTGGGACTTAGCTATCGATGCCTCATGGCGTGGCAGAGGAGTGAAAGGGTGAGCATCCAAGTCAGTCTCACACGGCATGTTAAGGGTGAGCACAAAAGTCAGCCTCAAATGGTAAGGGTGGGGCGAGCACAAAAGTAAGCCTAGCAAGGAATGAGTAAGGTGAGCACACAAGTCAGCCTCGCAAGGAACGAAAAAGGTGAGCACAAAAGTCAGCCTCATGTGGGAGTGTTTGAGAGTGAATCAAGGTGCGATAGAGAGAGCACCCAAGTAATCCTCATACAGGACGTATGAACGCTTGAGTGAGAGTGAATGAGTACACTAAGTACAGCCATCCCCCCAGAAGTAATACCGAGACGTAGTTGCTGGGAGGAACGATGGCGGAGCCCAATGGAGTTTAGTCGGTATTAATGGCAGCGTCACCATTCGAGCCCTACACGCCCCAGTGCACCCCGTGCGGTAGCTTGGACCCTACCAATAGCACGTGTACTGGGCTAGGACGTAAAGGTCTTCTCCATTGCAAAAAAAAACACATACACACACATACAGACTTTTTCCGATCTCGACGAATTGAGTCGAATGGGATATGACACTCGGCCCGCCGGGCCGGGATTAGGTTGACGTTTTTCAGAGTGATTGCATAACCTTTCTATATGAGAAAGGCAAAAAGGTGCGAAATCGGCAGTCCCAAAAAGTAAATTTGTATAAAAAAATTTTTTCGAGGTAACATAAAATCTCGACGTTTCATGCATTTCAAAGATGTTTGTTATCAAAAATACGAATTCGATTTCTGAAATTTCATGGGATCCCCCCTTTGAAAAAAAATTTGAGTTCCGTCTTATATGGGAATTTTATATGTGACCGGACGATTTAGTCTATATTTCCGGACCCATTTAAGCGATCCGTACGAAATTTTATAGACATCTGATATTATAGCTATCATTTTCTGCGTGTTCGTACTCATTACCCTGTAATTCCGGAACCGGAAGTCGGATCCATTAGAAATTCAATAGCAGCCTATGGGAACGTTGCACCTTTCATTTGAGACTAAGTTTGTCAACATCGGTTCAGCCATCTCTGAGAAAAATGAGTGACATTTTTGGTCACATACACACACAAACGCACATACACACACATACATACATACACACATACATACATACACACAGACATTTGCCGAACTCGACGAACTGAATCGAATGGTATATGTCACTCGGCCCTCCGGGCCTCCGTTAAAAAATCGGTTTTCAGAGCAATTGCAATACCTTTCCATTGAGAAAGGCAAAAAGGTGCGAAATCGGCAGTCCCAAAAAGTCGATTATTATAAAAAAAAAATTGCGAGATAACATAAAATCTCGACGTTTCATGCATTTTAAAGATGTTTGGCATCAAAAATACGAATTCGATTTCTGAAATTTCATGGGGTCCCCTCCTTGAAAAAAAAAAATTGAGTTCCGGCTTATATGGGAATTTCATATGTGACCGGACGATTTAGTCTATATTTCCGGACCCATATAAGCGATCCATACGAAATTTTATAGACATCTTTGGGGATATTATAGCTATCATTTAGGACTAAGTTTGTGAAAATCGGCCCAACCATTTCCAGGAAACTGATGTGAGTTCGTAAATTTTCAAAGATGGCCGCTTTTCCCGGGCACTTCCGGAACCGTCTATGGCGGTCAATGTAGTCAACGAAAGTTTGGTTGGTCGTCGGTGACCTAGAACAGCAAATTTAAGTTGTTTGAGAGACATTTTAGCGAAATTTTTACCTCTTTTGCTTTCATCGGAGTATCGGTTTGAATCACAATTTGCTATGTGATCGCATGCCACAACCTGTAACTCCGGAACCGGAAGTCGTATCGGGATGAAATTAAATAGCCATTTACGGAGACGCAATTTCTTTCATTTGAGACCAAGTTTCGTCAAATCGGTCTAGCCATCTCCGAGAAACCGATGTGACTGTTATTCTGAATTTAGATACTTCCGTCGGGGCTTCCGGAACCGATGATGGTGGCCAATGTGGCCAAATAGACTTTGAATGGATGTTAGTGACCAGTTGTGGTCATATTTTGGAAAAATTTTCACCTTTATACATTCATTGCAGAATTTATTAAAATCGACATTTTCTGCGTGTTCGTACTCATCACCCTGTAATTCCGGAACCGGAAGTCGGATCCATTAGAAATTCAATAGCAGCCTATGGGAACGTTGCACCTTTCATTTGAGACTAAGTTTTTTCAACATCGGTTCAGCCATCTCTGAGAAAAATGAGTGATATTTTTGGTCACATACACACACAGACGCACATACACACACGTACATACATACACACATACACATACACACAGACATTTGCCGAGCTCGACGAACTGAATCGAATGGTATATGTCACTCGGCCCTCTGGGCCTCCGTTAAAAAGTCGGTTTTCAGAGTAATTGCAATACCTTTCTATTGAGAAAGGCAAAAAGGTGCGAAATCGGCAAAGTCCCAAAAAGTCGATTTTTATAAAAAAAAAAAACCTGTTTTAATCCACCTAGCGGTGCAATTGTGCCTTTTTCATTTCTCTAATCTATGGCACGGAGGCTTTTTATGTTCAACATAATTGTGGAAATGTCCATTACATTCTTAGTACACTTTGCACTAATATACAATGGCATGCCAGCCACGAACTTGATGAGCTACATTACGACGGTGAAACACTTGAAACAAAAAAATATCATACTCTATTAGCCTAATCAGCATTAGATCAATGTTATCTGCTTGCTAACTCATTTTGTCATGCGGTGGTGGGTATGTGAGGAGGGCGAAAGTCCCATGAACGAACGACTCCCCAGCTTAAATTGGTATGCATTGTGATACAGTGGTGGTTTAAAGATGATGGGGTTGAAACGGAGGGGTATGAGGGCTGGATGGGGTGGTGGTCTGAGGAGTGATTTAAAGAGATTTTTAAAGGAGTGAAGAGTAGAGGGGGGTGTAACCCCTCTCCGTAAACCATCAACTACGCCCCTGTTAAAATCCAGAAACCTTATGCGAGTCAAGTCCGGGCCGGAATTAGCTTGACGTTTTTCAGAGTGATTGCATAACCTTTCTATATGAGAAGGACAAAAATGTGCCAAAATCCAAAAAAGTAAACAGTCGTTAAATTCTTTTTCCAGTTTACATCAAATATCGACGTTTCATGCACCTTGAACACATTTAGCATCAAAAATAAAAATTCTATTTTTAAATTTTCCTATAGTTTATCTGAGAAATTTCTGTGTGGCCGCACTCTGAAACCCGTAATTCCGGAACCAAAATTCCGATCGATCCAAAATTCAATAACAGGCGATGGGAAGGTTGCACCTTTCATTTGAGACTAAGTTTGGGCAAATCGATCCAGCCATCTCTGAGAAAAATGAGTGACATTATTTGACACATACGCACATACATACACACAAACATTCACACACACATACATACACACATACACACACATACAGACTTTTTCCGATCTCGACGAACTGAGTCGAATGGGATATGACACTCGGCCCTCCGGGCCGGGATTACGTTGACGTTTTTCAGAGTGATTGCATAACCTTTCTATATGAGTAAGACAAAAATGTGCCAAAATCCAAAAAAGTGAACCGTCGTTAAATTTTTTTTCCAGTTTGCATCAAATCTCGACGTTTCATGCACCTTGAACACATTTAGCATCAAAAATAAAAATTCTATTTTTAATTTTCCCAATAGTTTATATGAGAAATTTCTGTGTGGCCGCACTCTGAAACCCGTAATTCCGGAACCAAAATTCCGATCGATCAAAAATTCAATAGCAGCCGATGGGAAGGTTTCACCTTTCATTTGAGACTAAGTTTGGGCAAATCGGTCCAGCCATCTCTGAGAAAAATGAGTGACATTATTTGACACATACGCACATACATACACACACATACACAGACATACATACACACATACACACACACATACAGACTTTTTTCGATCTCGACCAACTGAGTCGAATGGGATATGACACTCGGCCCTCCGGGCCGGGATTAGGTTGACGTTTTTCAGAGTGATTGCATAACCTTTCTATATGAGAAAGACAAAAATGTGCCAAAATCCAAAAAAGTGAACCGTCGATAAATTCTTTTTCCAGTTTGCATCAAATCTCGACGTTTCATGCACCTTGAACACATTTAGCATCAAAAATAAAAATTCTATTTTTAATTTTTCCTATAGTTTATATGAGAAATTTCTGTGTGGCCGCACTCTGAAACCCGTAATTCCGGAACCAAAATTCCGATCGATCAAAAATTCAACAGCAGCCGATGGGAAGGTTTCACCTTTCATTTGAGACTAAGTTTGGGCAAATCGGTCCAGCCATCTCTGAGAAAAATGAGTGACATTATTTGACACATACGCACATACATACACACACGTACACACACACATACATACACACACACATACAGACTTTTTCCGATCTCGACGAACTGAGTCGAATGGGATATGACACTCGGCCCTCCGGGCCGGGATTACGTTGACGTTTTTCAGAGTGATTGCATAACCTTTCTATATGAGAAAGGCAAAAATGTGCCAAAACCCAAAAAAATGAACCGTCGTTAAATTTTTTGCATCAAATCCCAAAAAGTCGATTTTTATAAAAAAAAACCTGTTTTAATCCACCTAGCGGTGCAATTGTGCCTTTTTCATTTCTCTAATCTATGGCACGGAGGCTTTTTATGTTCAACATAATTGTGGAAATGTCCATTACATTCTTAGTACACTTTGCACTAATATACAATGGCATGCCAGCCACGAACTTGATGAGCTACATTACGACGGTGAAACACTTGAAACAAAAAAATATCATACTCTATTAGCCTAATCAGCATTAGATCAATGTTATCTGCTTGCTAACTCATTTTGTCATGCGGTGGTGGGTATGTGAGGAGGGCGAAAGTCCCATGAACGAACGACTCCCCAGCTTAAATTGGTATGCATTGTGATACAGTGGTGGTTTAAAGATGATGGGGTTGAAACGGAGGGGTATGAGGGCTGGATGGGGTGGTGGTCTGAGGAGTGATTTAAAGAGATTTTTAAAGGAGTGAAGAGTAGAGGGGGGTGTAAGCTTTGCGCAGTGGCGATATCGTAACCAATGAGGTACAACCGAGGTGCGATTATTGCTAGTTGAAAACTAATACCAATAATACCAAGTCCGGGCCGGAATTAGCTTGACGTTTTTCAGAGTGATTGCATAACCTTTCTATATGAGAAGGACAAAAATGTGCCAAAATCCAAAAAAGTAAACAGTCGTTAAATTCTTTTTCCAGTTTACATCAAATATCGACGTTTCATGCACCTTGAACACATTTAGCATCAAAAATAAAAATTCTATTTTTAAATTTTCCTATAGTTTATATGAGAAATTTCTGTGTGGCCGAACTCTGAAACCCGTAATTCCGGAACCAAAATTCCGATCGATCCAAAATTCAATAACAGGCGATGGGAAGGTTGCACCTTTCATTTGAGACTAAGTTTGGGCAAATCGATCCAGCCATCTCTGAGAAAAATGAGTGACATTATTTGACACATACGCACATACATACACACAAACATTCACACACACACATACATACACACATACACACACATACAGACTTTTTCCGATCTCGACGAACTGAGTCGAATGGGATATGACACTCGGCCCTCCGGGCCGGGATTAGGTTGACGTTTTTCAGAGTGATTGCATAACCTTTCTATATGAGAAAGACAAAAATGTGCCAAAATCCAAAAAAGTGAACCGTCGTTAAATTTTTTTTCCAGTTTGCATCAAATCTCGACGTTTCATGCACCTTGAACACATTTAGCATCAAAAATAAAAATTCTATTTTTAATTTTCCCAATAGTTTATATGAGAAATTTCTGTGTGGCCGCACTCTGAAACCCGTAATTCCGGAACCAAAATTCCGATCGATCAAAAATTCAATAGCAGCCGATGGGAAGGTTTCACCTTTCATTTGAGACTAAGTTTGGGCAAATCGGTCCAGCCATCTCTGAGAAAAATGAGTGACATTATTTGACACATACGCACATACATACACACACATACACAGACATACATACACACATACACACACATACAGACTTTTTTCGATCTCGACCAACTGAGTCGAATGGGATATGACACTCGGCCCTCCGGGCCGGGATTAGGTTGACGTTTTTCAGAGTGATTGCATAACCTTTCTATATGAGAAAGACAAAAATGTGCCAAAATCCAAAAAAGTGAACCGTCGATAAATTCTTTTTTCCAGTTTGCATCAAATCTCGACGTTTCATGCACCTTGAACACATTTAGCATCAAAAATAAAAATTCTATTTTTAATTTTTCCTATAGTTTATATGAGAAATTTCTGTGTGGCCGCACTCTGAAACCCGTAATTCCGGAACCAAAATTCCGATCGATCAAAAATTCAACAGCAGCCGATGGGAAGGTTTCACCTTTCATTTGAGACTAAGTTTGGGCAAATCGGTCCAGCCATCTCTGAGAAAAATGAGTGACATTATTTGACACATACGCACATACATACACACACATACACACACATACATACACACACACATACAGACTTTTTCCGATCTCGACGAACTGAGTCGAATGGGATATGACACTCGGCCCTCCGGGCCGGGATTACGTTGACGTTTTTCAGAGTGATTGCATAACCTTTCTATATGAGAAAGGCAAAAATGTGCCAAAACCCAAAAAATGAACCGTCGTTAAATTTTTTGCATCAAATCTCGACGTTTCATGCACCTTGAACACATTTAGCATCAAAAATAAAAATTCAATTTTTAATTTTTCCTATAGTTTATATGAGAAATTTCTGTGTGGCCGCACTCTGAAACCCGTATTTCCGGAACCAAAATTCCGATCGATCAAAAATTCAATAGCAACCGATGGGAAGGTTGCACCTTTCATTTGAGACTAAGTTTGGGCAAATCGGTCCAGCCATCTCTGAGAAAAATGAGTGACATTATTTGACACATACGCACATACATACACACACATACATACACACATACACACACATACAGACTTTTTCCGATCTCGACGAACTGAGTCGAATGGGATATGACACTCGGCCCTCCAGGTCGGGATTAGGTTGACGTTTTTCAGAGTGATTGCATAACCTTTCTATATGAGAAAGACAAAAATGTGCCAAAATCGAAAAAAGTGAACCGTCGTTAAATTTTTTTTCCAGTTTGCATCAAATCTCGACGTTTCATGCACCTTGAACACATTTAGCATCAAAAATAAAAATTCTATTTTTAATTTTTCCTATAGTTTATATGAGAAATTTCTGTGTGGTCGCACTCTGAAACCCGTAATTCCGGAAGCAAAAATTCCGATCGATCCAAAATTCAATAGCAGCCGATGGGAAGGTTGCACCTTTCATTTGAGACTAAGTTTGGGCAAATCGGTCCAGCCATCTCTGAGAAAAATGAGTGACATTATTTGACACATACGCACATACATACACACACACACACATACACACATACATACACACATACAGACTTTTTTCGATCTCGACGAACTGAGTCGAATGGGGTATGACACTCGGCCCTCCGGGCCGGGATTAAGTTGACGTTTTTCAGAGTGATTGCATATCCTTTCTATATGAGAAAGGCAAAAAGGGGATCAAGTCTCCTCAGTCTCCTCGGAGTAGGGGTAAGCAAAAAAGGTAAAAATTTCGCTAAAATGTCTCTCAAACAACTTAAATTTGCTGTTCTAGGTCACCGACGGCCAACCAAACTTTCGTCGACTACATTGACCACCATAGACGGTTCCGGAAGTGCCCGGGAAAAGCAGCCATCTTTCAAAATTTACAAACTCACATCAGTTTCCCGGAAATGGCCGATTTTCACAAACTTAGTCCCAAATGATAATATAGTAATATACCCATAGATGTCAATAAAATTTCGTACGGATCGCTTATATGGGTCCGGAAATATAGACTAAATTGTCCGGTCACATATGGAATTCCCATATAAGCCGGAACCCAATTTTTTTTTTCGTATTTTTGATGCCAAACATCTTTAAAATGCATGAAACGTCGAGATTTTATGTGTCCTGTTTATGTTATCGAAAATTTTTTTTTCATAAAAATTTACTTTTTGGGACACCGCACCTTTTTTCAATTTTATTTTAATGTAGCTGTTTTTTCTTTTACAAAATTTTAGAACTCGAATAATGATTTCTTTTTTTGTATATAGTTGTCATGTCGTGTATAATAAAAATGTAATATATACATTTGGAAGCTTATAATGAATATAAACAACGCAAAAATTCTCGTGTTCATGATTGAGAAAGGCACAATTGCACCGCTAGGTGGATTAAAACAGGTTTTTCAATTTTATATTAATGTAGCTGTTTTTTCTTTTACAAAATTTTAGAACTCGAATAATGATTTCTTTTCTTGTGTATAGTTGTCATGTCGTGTATAATAAAAATGTAATATATACATTTGGAAGGATATAATGAGTATAAACAACGCAAAAAATCTCGTCTTCATGATTGAGAAAGGCACAATTGCACCGCTAGGTGGATTAAAACAAGTTTTTGCTTCTGCTTTCAGTAGCCTGAAGTAGGCTACTTGCGTTCCGGTGGGTCCTTCTCTCAAGCGCCCAGAAGCCCGCTCGATTGTTACGTCGCATTTTTCCTTGACGGCTGCGACGATATCGTCTGCGGTAGTGAACTCGTCCAGTTGCTTACACTGGAGAGTCATTTCCGCCCCTAAGATGTCGTTAGGGGGGCGCCTTCACCCAGGACCTCTTGGGCCAAGGCCTTATAGATTGCACTGGATTGTGCGCCTCGCTTCAGCACCAAAAGTATTTCGCCTGTATTGGTGTGTCTCACGCTGCGCACGTCTTGCCCGAGGGCCGAGAGGCTTTCGGCCGCTCTTATCGACTTTAGGACGTCGGCATATTTGTCCTTGTCGGTCTTTAACTACAAGGCTTCGCCTCGCCTCTGTCCTTGGCCTTCTTCGCGGGCCGCGGTGCATCCGGTGTCGGTGTCGACTTCTTCTTAGTGACCAGCGTCCAGGGGTTTACGCCACCCTGCCCCGCTTGCACCGAGTCGCTGGTGCCTTCTCTCTGCCCGGCAGGGTCATTTGCACCCCGGTTTACCTCGACCAAACGGCGTTTGGCCGTGACGGTTACACACCGTATGGTGCTTTTTGCACCCTCGCCTGGTGACTTCCTAGGGCGCTTCGTGTTCGACGTCGTCTTGCGCTTACCCTTGCCCTTCGAGGGGAACTCAGTTGCCGCATCGAGCGACTTGGCTGCTCCATAGAAGGGGAAGTGGATGGCCCCTGTCTGGGTACCTATGTCGGCCTTCTCTCTTCCCTCCCTTTTGGAGGCCACTGTCTGGGTTCCTCTGTCGGACTTCTCCCAAAATTCCACCCTCTTGGCGTAAGCCTGCTGTTCCTGTCTTGCGACACGAATAGCCTTCCGGAGCACCAGCAGGCTCTGTTTCAGCTCCTTGCTGATATTTTCCTTTGCGTTAGTGAACTCGATTATAATATCGAGCTGCTCCACCACTTTACACATCGCGGATAGTGGCCCGTCCAGCGCGTTGGTAGGGCTATTTTCTACCACTGTTGGGGGGTCACTGATGCTGTCGGATGCAGCCCCCGTCGCTCCACTACTCTCCCCACTGGGGGAGACCTCATCAAACCACCTTTAGCAAAGGGGTTAGGCACCTCCGTTTTTTGGTTTTTGTTTTTGTACACTTCATTTATTGTTCCCACGAGTTGCCCTAGAAAGAAAGGTCCGCCACGCCAAAGCTCCTCAGTAACGTGGTAAGGGACACTTACTGTGGGGGTTGCCCAGGTACCCCTCAGGCTCCGTTAAAGATCGAGCATCTTTTTCACCCCCTCGATCACTCATCCTTCGGCACGGGTCGCTTCACGCCTTGGACTTGGGGTTATGACCTTTTTTGCTTTACGTGGTGACCGCGCCCAGATCATCACAACCATCCTCCTTTACCAGCTGTAGCTCTGGTTCTCAATAGTTCCAAGTACGTAGATTATTACAGACATGCTACTATTGAGATCAGTCATTCGCTAGCGGAGTTATGGTCCCTTGTTTCTCTGGTCGTGACAATTTGGTGTATATAGTGCTACTCAGCGGCAAAAACACAACCCATGGGCTTTTTCCATGTAAATTATCAAAAACGGTTCACCGGAAGATGCCATCTTGGTTTTCAAAATTGCGTCCAGAATCGATCTCTGGTTCTACTCGTAAAACCTGTTCCGAAAATACCCATATTGATTAGGTTAGAGAGAATTAAGCATTTGCCACAAAAATGGGGTGCACCTAACCGACCATGTTTGGGAACCGACAACCGATTTAATAATCTTTTTAAAACAGAATAAAAACAATTGTGGCGAACGTTTCGGTAGCATTCAATTTTTGAACCACAATATAAAATTAATTCACTTCGTAAATATTCTATGGGCATACTATTTCGATCGATCTGCTTCTTTCTATAACACTAAGCGAATGATCAAAAAAAAATTTTGAGCAGGTTTTCACTTGTTCAGCAAATATTTTGGTTGTAGTACAGAACCTACGAATCATTCGTTATCGAGCACTCAGTCGAGATAGAAGTCTTTTGTCATCGGTCCGTACACTCTATAGCGACAAATAGTGTTAATCCGCGTTCAAGGTTATTTACACACTCTGCGCCTAGTTGAGGTTTCAGTATTTTTTCCCTTCTTTTGTGTTTCTGTTTCTGAGTACCGTTAGCCGGTCAGTGAAGTGAAAGAGTGTTCTTCTAGTAAGCCGTCTGGATACCGTTACAAACACAAGCTAAGTATTAGTTTTCGTTTCCCCTTCTTGGTTGTCTTAATAACGTGCACTGGGCAATAGGCCCGTGCAAAAATGACTTCCCCTGACGGCGGTTCATCTCAAGGTGAGATGGACGTCGAAATAAAATCGGCTCCCCGGCTCAAGGTATATCCGAGCTCGGCCACCGGGCCATTTGTGATCTTCTTTCGGACCAAAGAAAAAAAGTGTTTGAATCTGTTGCAGATTTCTCGAGTTCTGACGGATCGGTATTCGGCCGTGACAGAAATATCGAAAATTCGGCCTGATAAGCTTCGGGTGGTGGTTAACAGTTCAACTCAGGCAAACGATATTGCTGGATACGAGCCCTTTACGAGGGAGTACAGGGTGTATATTCCAGCTAGCAGGGTTGAAGTCAGTGGGGTCGTTTCCGATTCGAGTCTGAATTGCGAGGACCTGCTAAAATATGGGACTGGCTGTTTCAAAGACCCCATGCTTAAGCCAGTGAAGATACTGGAATGCAAACGTTTGCATTCAGCATCAGTCGCAGCTGACGGGAAGAAAACATACGTCAACTCAGACTCTTATCGGGTGACCTTCGCCGGCTCTGCCCTGCCTAATTACCTCCTTTTTGACAAGGTTCATCTACCTGTTCGCCTCTTTGTGCCGCGGGTCATGAACTGTACTAATTGCAAACAATTGGGACACACAGCCTCCCATTGTAGCAATAAAGCCCGCTGTGGGAAATGCGGTGGGAATCATGCGGATGATTCCTGTGGTAGAGATGTCGAAAAGTGCCTCTACTGTGGGGGAAACCCACATGATCTCCCTTCATGTCCCGCGTACAAACAGCGCGAGGAAAATCTTAAGCGTTCCCTTCAGGGACGCTCTAAGCGATCTTTTGCAGAAATGCTTAAGATAGCTACGCCACCTGTCTCTACGAACATCTTTACCAACTTGTCTACTGACGAAGGCGACTGTGATGAACCCCAGGAGGGAACATCTTCTGCTGTGCCTAGAAGTAGTAGAAAAAGGAAGAACATTTCCTCTTCCAAGCTTCGTCGTAAAGGCCAGAAGGTGTCTCTTCATGGTCCCCCTAAAATAACTACTCAAGGAAGTACTGGTGCAAAACCGAAGCAAGTCGCTCCCGGTCTCAGTAACCTGAGCTCAGAAAAGGAGTTCCCAGCACTTCCAGGAACATCAAAAACCCCAAGTGTTCCCATATCTCAGCCAGAGAAAGAAAACAGTGCTGGCTTAATAAATTTCTCTGACATTGTGGACCGTATTCTTACAGCGTTAAACATTTCTGACCCCCTTAAAAGTATCTTGATAAGCTTTCTCCCCGCAGTAAAAACATTCTTGATGCAGTTCACTGCGAAATGGCCCCTCCTTTCAGCGATTGTATCCTTCGATGGCTAATTCATCGAACGAGGTCAAGGATTTAATCACTGTTCTACAGTGGAATTGCAGAAGCATTATCCCGAAAATCGATTCGTTTAAAATCTTACTAAATAATTTGAAATGCGATGCATTTGCCCTATGCGAGACATGGCTCACTTCAGAAATAACCCTACACTTCCACGATTTTAATATTATTCGCTTGGATCGAGAAGACTCTTACGGAGGAGTACTTTTGGGGATCAAAAAGTGCTACTCTTTCAATCGGATCGACCTCCCCTCGACACCAGGCATTGAAGTTGTCGCTTGCCAAACCAGAATTAAAGGCAAAGACCTTTGCATTGCTTCCACCTACATCCCCCCTAGAGCCTCAGTTAGCCACCGACGGCTTTGCGATATTGCGGAACTCCTCCCCGCACCGAGGCTAGTTTTAGGTGACTTTAACTCCCACGGCACGGCATGGGGTTGCCTTCATGACGATAATCGATCTACCCTACTCCATGAGCTTTGCGACAACTTCAATATGACTATTTTGAATACGGGTGAAATGACACGGATTCCTGTCCCTCCAGCGCGACCGAGCGCCTTAGATCTGTCCCTCTGCTCGACATCGCTGCGGTTAGATTGCATGTGGAAGGTAGTCTCTGATCCCCACGGCAGCGACCATCTGCCAATCGTAATTAATATTGCTAACGGTTCAGGGCCACCGAATACAATCAATGTTTCGTATGACCTCACACGAAATATTGATTGGAAGAGCTACGCGTCCGCGATATCCGAAAAAGTAGAATCGACACAAGAGCTTCCTCCGGAGGAAGAGTACGGGTTCCTGGCTGGCTTGATTCTCGATACCGCGATTCAAGCTCAGACTAAACGCGTACCAGACGCGAATTCACGCGGGCGTCCTCCCAATCCATGGTGGGACAAAGAGTGCTCAGACGTGTACGCGGAGAAGGCCGCTGGGTATAAGACCTTCCGGGACGACGGGCTGCCAGCTAGCTACCGACAGTACGCGATGGCGGAAACGCGCATGAAGAGTTTGATAAAAGCCAAAAAACGTAGCTACTGGCGCCGGTGCGTCGACGGACTAACGAGAGAAACATCGATGAGCACTCTTTGGAGTACGGCCCGGCGCTTACGAAACCGAAACAGTACCAATGAGAGCGTGGAATATTCAAACCGTTGGATATTCGATTTTGCCAAGAAGGTTTGTCCGGATTCCGCCCCGGCACAGAAGATCTACCGCGCCGCGTCCCCTCACAATAACGCGAACGAAACACCGTTTTCGATGGTGGAGTTCTCACTTGCTCTCTTATCATGTAACAATAAAGCCCCAGGGCCAGATAGAATCAAATTTAACTTGTTAAAGAATCTGCCAGACTCTGCCAAGAGACGCTTGTTGAATTTATTTAATAAGTTTCTTGAGGGTAATATTGTCCCTCATGACTGGAGGCAAGTGAAGGTCATTGCCATTCAAAAACCAGGAAAACCAGCCTCCGACCACAACTCGTATCGACCGATTGCGATGCTGTCCTGTATCCGAAAGTTGTTCGAGAAAATGATCTTGTTTCGCCTCGATAATTGGGTTGAAGCAAATGGCTTACTGTCAGATACACAATTTGGTTTCCGCAAAGGCAAAGGGACGAACGATTGTCTTGCGTTGCTCTCAACAGAAATTCAAATGGCTTATGCTAGCAAAGAGCAGATGGCATCAGTTTTTCTAGATATAAAGGGGGCTTTTGACTCAGTTTCTATCAAAATTCTTTCTGAGAAGCTGCACCAGCATGGTCTTTCACCGACTCTAAACAACTTTTTGCTAAACTTGCTGTCTGAAAAACATATGCATTTTTCGCATGGTGATTTATCGACATCACGAATTAGCTACATGGGTCTTCCCCAGGGCTCATGTCTAAGCCCCCTTCTCTATAACTTTTACGTGAATGACATTGACGAATGTCTTGTCAATTCCTGCACGCTAAGGCAGCTTGCAGATGACGGTGTGGTCTCTATTACAGGTCCCAAAGCCGTCGATCTGCAAGGACCATTGCAAGATACCTTGGACAATTTGTCTGCTTGGGCCCTCCAGCTAGGTATCGAGTTCTCCACGGAGAAAACTGAGCTAGTCGTATTTTCAAGGAAGCGTGAACCAGCGCAACTACAGCTTCAATTAATGGGTCAAACTATTGCTCAGGTTTCAACTTTCAAATATCTCGGGGTCTGGTTCGACTCTAAAGGAACCTGGGGATGTCACATTAGGTATCTGAAACAGAAGTGCCAGCAAAGGATCAACTTTCTCCGTACAATAACCGGAACATGGTGGGGTGCCCACCCAGGAGACCTGATCAGGCTGTACCAAACAACAATATTGTCGGTGATGGAGTACGGGAGTTTCTGTTTCCGCTCCGCTGCGAACATACATTTCATCAAACTAGAGCGAATCCAATATTGTTGTTTGCGTATTGCTTTGGGTTGCATGCACTCGACACATACGATGAGTTTAGAAGTACTGGCGGGTGTCCTTCCGCTGAAAAATCGATTTTGGGAACTCTCCTATCGATTGCTCATCCGATGCGATATCTTGAACCCGTTAGTAATTGCAAATTTCGAAAGGCTTATCGAGCTCAATTCTCAAACCCGATTTATGTCCTTGTACTTCGATTACATGGCACAAAATATCAATCCTTCTTCATACTATTCCAACCGTGTCAATCTCTTTCATGCTTCTGATTCAACTGTATTCTTCGACACATCCATGAAAGACGAGATTCGTGGAATCCCGGATCACATACATCCGCAAGTGATCCCAAGCATCTTTCATAGTAAATTTCGAGAAGTCGACTGCAACAAGATGTTTTACACCGACGGGTCAAGCCTCGACGGCTCCACTGGCTTCGGTATATTCAATCAAAACCTCACCGCCTCATTCAAACTCAATGATCCTGCTTCAGTTTACGTCGCAGAACTTGCTGCTATTCAGTATACCCTTGGGATCATTGATACTTTGCCCACCGATCATTACTTTATTGTCTCGGATAGCCTCAGCTCAATCGAGGCTCTCCGGTCAATGAAACCTAGAAAGCACATTCCATATTTTCTGGGGAAAATCTGGGAGCGCCTGCGTGCTTTGTCTGCAAGATCGTACAAGATTACCTTAGTTTGGGTTCCCTCGCATTGCTCCATTCCAGGTAATGAAGAAGCGGACTCTTTAGCTAAGGCGGGCGCTTTGCAAGGTGACATATATGAAAGACCAATTAGCTTCAGCGAATTTTTCAGTATTACTCATCAGAGAACCCTCGAAAGTTGGCAAACATCATGGAGCAATGGTGAACTGGGAAGGTGGCTACATTCGATAATCCCTAAGGTATCGACGAAACCTTGGTTCAGAGGGATGGATGTGGGTCGGGATTTCATTCGCGTGATGTCTCGGCTCATGTCCAATCACTACACGCTGGACGCACATCTCCGGCGTATTGGGCTCGTGGATAGCGGTATCTGCGCTTGTGGCAACGGTTATCACGAAATCGAACATGTTGTCTGGGCATGTGCCGAGTACTGTTCTGCCAGATCTCAACTATTCGATTCCCTTCGGGCCCGAGGAAGATCACCCAATGTCCCGGTTCGAGATGTACTAGCAAGCCGCGATATTCTCTACATGTCCCTTATATACACGTTCCTCAAAACCATCAATATCCAAATTTAAATGCCCCTATCTTTTCTCTTATCATTCCCAGAAGTGCCCTCTTCCGCCTACCGTACCCCAACGATGGTTTGATACGACTCCAAGACGAGACAAAACATCTGTCGAATGAACCAACAACACGAGAACTACAGTACAACATCACACGCGCAGCGCGGTGTGTTCCCGATCCGTATCTGAGCCGTACTACGAAATCGTCTGGAGGAACCCCTGCCGGCTCGAGGAAAACCGCCCGGCGTCCCAATACTTGATACATCCGTTCGAATCTGTAATCCTGGCCGTTGATTCCTGATGCCGGAAACTGAAGTTTATATCCCCCCCCCCCGTTCAGTCTTGTCCACCCTCTCTCCCATGTCTCTGATACACAGATGTATGTCTTCACCCCCTTCTCCCCTTGAATATCTTCCCAAAACTTATGTGCCCCCCTATCTTCTAGTGTTAGTTGATCAATCCATTCGAATCTGTAATCCTGGCCGTTAATTCCTGATGCCGGAAACTGAAAGTTTATATCTCACCCCCCCCCCCCCCCCCTTCAGCCTTGTCCACCCACCCTCCCATGTCTCTGATACACAGATGTATGACTTCACCCCCTTCTCCCCTTGAATATCTTCCCAAAATTTATGTGCCCCCCTATCTTCTAGTTTTAGTTGAACAATTTTTAATCTCGTTAAGAAATGCGCAACAGTACCACTACTTTAAAATAGTCCTAATTAATTCCCCTTAATCTTGAACCACTCTTTCTAGTTATCTCTAGTTAATAAGCTTGTAAAATGTTCCGCTTAGTTAATAATTATTTTTTCTACAATCTCCCTTCTAAAAATCATAAAGTGAATTACTATACACAGAACACACAAATGACCCGTCCCCCAAATCTTACGAATATTATATTATACCCTCTTTTATATGTATAAGTTAGCTGTAGTTTTTTTTTTAGTTTTATTATATAAAACAAAATAATATTGAAATGTGTATCCCCCTAGTTTTAAGAAATTCAAAATGTAAAACAATGAAAAAATGGCACCTTTAAGCTAACGCATACGTGCCTTATCAAATAAACAAATTGAAAAAAAAAAAAAAGAACCTACGAATCAATTGTCAACAACCGACCAGTGACGGCAACCGACCACTTTCCCCTACCTACTACGAAACTATATGAAGTGAAACAACGAGAAAAATGTTAGCCTTCGTTAGGTGTAACATTTTGGTAACAAATAATTTCGAAATTATTGTAAGCCATATTAAAATGTTTTTGAAACCACATTGTTTCTTAGAAATTCAGAGTTTGGTAAATATTACTGTCTTTGATTCGGTTGGCCAACAGGAATTGGTGCCGAAGTGGATCATGTGTGGCCTCAATAATACTGTACAAAGATAATGTGGTCCCTTTGAAATAATTTTTAAAGCGTGTAGAAAATCACAACTAAAATAAGATTGAAACGTTCTATCAAATGTTCACTTTCGTAGCTACATCCAAATCTCCCGGGAGGTGATCCATAGCATCTGTATAATTGAAAAATTCATGAATCCAGTGCTAAAACTCAGAGAGTTTTTTTTTTGGAAGCATTTTAGTAGATTCACTGACATTAATATATACTGGTGACTGGATTAAGGTCCATATAAGTTCTAGGCAATGAATTGACCAATTGTACACAAACTCGAATTCAAATTCCAATTCGTTCCAATTAAAGTTCAACAATTTCTTTCATTGGTTTACGAGCGGTCTATCGAGAAGTAAGTGTTTTTTTTTAGTCCGTCAGTGTGAGATAAAGACTCGTATAATCCCCGTTCAAGGTTATCTTGCACATTCTCTACCTCTCGAGGTTTTGGTCTTTTTTCTTCTTTTGTGCGCGTGTTAACCGTTAGGCCGCATTACTCAGTCTTTTGTGCGCGTAGTGAGGATTGAACAATAGCCAGCTATATAAGCTGGACTGGTGCGTCGTGGGAAACAAATTTACAGATAAGTAAAATCTACCTCTTTTGAGACATTTACGGCTTATTCCCGTCTGTGCGGGTGCTAACCCCGTGCGTCGACGGTGTCGATGGCTCCCTCCCCGGACGGCCAAATGGAGGTCGAATCGACTCCCAAGGCTCTCCCCCGACCCAAACAATATCCAGAGCTCTCGACCAGTCCCTTTGTGGTCTTCTTTCGACTCAAAACCAAATCGCTGAATCTATTACAGATTTCGAAAGACCTGACGGAACGATTCACGGCTGTGACCGAAATAAAAAAGGTCCGCTCAGACAGGCTGAGGGTCGTGCTGACTAACTCAAAGCTGGCAAACGATATTGCTTGCTGCGAGCACTTTACGAAGGTCTATCACGTGTATATTCCAGCTGTAAAAGTACAGTCTGAAGGCGTTGTCACCGATGAGAGTTTGACATGCGAGGATCTGCTGCAGTACGGGGTAGGCCGTTTTAGAGACCGCATACTTCAGCCAGTGAAAATGCTTGAGTGTAAGCGTTTGCACTCAGTAGTAGCTACGGGGGATGGTTCAAAAACGTACCCCCAATCAAACCCATTGTAGAAATAAGGCGCGCTGTGGAAAATGCGGTGAGAATCATGTGGACGATTCGTGCAGTAAGAATGCTGAGAAGTGTCCTCACTGTGCAGAGAATCTGCAGGATATCTCGGCATGTCCCGCGTACAACCTACGCGGGGATAAACTAAAACGTTCCCTTGTGGGGCGAACGTTCTTTCGCAGAAATGCTAAAGAAAGCAACGCCACCATTCTCAACCAACATCTATGCTAACTTGCCTCCTAATGAGGGCGAGACTGATGACCCACAAGAGGGAACATCTACTAGGGCGCCTAGAAGTAATAGGAAGAGGAGGAACATTTCCTCTCCTAAAGTTCCTTGTAAAGGCCAGAAGGTATCCCTTGACGGGGCTCCGACAGTCACATCTATTGGAAGTGTCCTGATCCTCTCGGAGGATTAAGCTCAGAGAAGGAGATCCCAGTACTTCCAGGAACATCAAAAATCCCAAGTGTTCCTTTGTTTCAGTTCGAGAATAATCACAGCACTTGAATTACCAAACTCTCGGACATAGTGGACTTGATAATAAAAACTTTCAATATAACTGATCCTATTAAAAGTCTTATGTTAGCTTTTCTCCCTACAGTAAGAACATTTTTGAAGCAGTTGACTGCTAAATGACCCCTCCTTTCAGCGATTGTATCCTTCGATGGCTAACTCATCGAACGAGTTCACGGATTTGATCACTGTTCTACAGTGGAATTGCAGAAGTATCATCCCGAAAATCGATTCCTTCAAAATTTTAATAAATAATTTGAGTTGCGATGCATTTGCATTATGTGAAACTTGGTTAACTTCAGATATAGATCTCAACTTCCACGATTTTAATATTATTCGCCTGGATCGAGACATTCCCTATGAAGGAGTGCTTTTGGGGATCAAAAAGCGCTATTCCTTCTACAGAATTAACCTTCCCTGGATAACAGGTATTGAAGTTGTCGCTTGTCAAGTGACAACCAAAGGCAAAGATCGTTGCATAGCTTCCAAATATATTCCCCCCAACACCGCAATTGGGCACCACCCGCTACATGACATCATAGAATCCCTGCCTGCACCGCGACTAGTTTTAGGAGACTTTAATTCTTACGGTACGGAATGGGGTTGCCTTTATGATGATAACCGTTCCTCTTTAATTCACAATATTTGCGATAACTTTAATATGACAATTCTAAACACGGGTGAAATGACACGGATCCCTCCCTCACCAGCGCACCCAAGTGCATTAGATTTATCCCTTTGCTCGACCTCGCTACAGTTTCATTGTGCGTGGAAGGTCCCTGATCCCCACGGTAGCGACCATCTGCCGATCGTAGTCTCGATCACCAACAGCTCAAGACCATTGGAATCAATCAATATTTCGTATTACCTCACACGAAATATCGATTGGAAGAGCTATGCGGTCACGATATCCGACAACATCGAATCTACCCAAGAACTTGCTCCGGAGGAAGAGTACTTTTTGGCTGGCTTGATTCGCGACAGCGCGAATAAAGCTCAGACTAAGCCAGTGCACTGCGCGAACATACAAAAACGTTCTCCCAATCCCTGGTGGGATAAAGAGTGCACAGACGTGTATGCAGAGAAGGCCGCTGCGTTTAAAATCTTCCGGAACGACGGGTTACCCGCTATTGACAGTACGCGACGTTAGACAAGCGAATGAAGAGTTTGATGAAAGCCAAGAAACGCGGTTATTGGCGCCGGTTCGTCGACGGATTAACGAGAGAAACATCGATGAGCACTCTTTGGGGAACAGCCCGACGTATGCGAAACCGAAGCAGTACTAATGAGAGCGTGGAATATTCAAACCATTGGATATTCGATTTCGCCAAGAAGGTTTGTCCGGATTCCGCCCCGGCACAGAAGATCTACCGCGCCAGGCCCCTCACGATAATGCGAACGAAACACCTTTTTCGATGGTGGAGTTCTCATTTGCTCTCTTGTAGTGTAACAATTAAGCTCCAGGGCCAGAATCAAATTTAACTTGTTGTTCTTGAATCTGCCAGACTCTGCCAAGAGACGCTTGTTGAACTTATTCAAAAAGTTTCTTGAGGCTAACATTGTCCCACACGATTGGAGACAAGTGAAGGTCATCGCCATCCAAAAACCAGGAAAACCAGCCTCCGATCACAATTAGTATCGACCGATCGCAATGCTGTCCTGTATCCGGAAGTTTTTCGAGAAAATGATCCTATTCCGCCCTGACAATTGGGTCGAAACAAATGGCTTACTGTCAGATACAGAATTTGGCTTTTGCACAGGCAAAGCGACGAACGATTGTCTTACGTTGCTCTCAATATAAATTTAATTGGCCTTTGCTAGCAAAGAGCAGATGGCATCAGTGTTCCTAGATATAAAGGGGGATTTTGATTCAGTTTCTATCAACATTCTTTCAGAGAAGCTGCACCAGCATGGTCTTTCAGCAACTTTGAACAACTTTTTACTAAACTTGTTGTCGGAAAGCCACATGCATTTTTCGCATGGTGACTTATCGACATCACGATTTAGTTACATGTTTAAGCCCTCTGTTATACAATTTCTATGTCAACGACATTGATCAATGTCTTGACAATTCCTGCACGTTAAGGCAACTTGCAGACGATGGCGTGGTTTCTGTAACGGGACCCAAAGCTGTCGATCTACAAGGACCATTGCAATTTGTCTGCTTGGGCTATTTAGGCTGGGTATCGAATTCTCCACGGAGAAAACTGAGCTAGTTGTATTTTCTAGGAAGCGTGAACCAGCACAACTACAGCTTCTATTAATGGGTCAAACTATAGCTCAGGTCTTCACAGTAAAATATCTAGGGGTCTGGTTCGACTCGAAAGGTACTTGGGGATGCCATATTCGGTATCTGAAACAGAAATGCCAGCAAAGGATCAACTTTCTTCGTACAACAACCGGAACGTGGTGTGGTGCCCACCCAGAAGACCTAATTAGGTTGTATTAAACAACGATACTGTCGGTAATGGAATACGGATTCAGCTTTCGCTCCGCCGCGAACATACATTGCATCAACCTCGAAAGAATTAAGTATCGTTGTTTGCGTATCGCCTTAGGGTGCATGCAATCGACCCATACGATGAATCTCGAGGTCCTGTCGGGCGTTCTCCAGCTGAAAAATCGATTTTGGGAACTCTCATATCGATTGCTCATTCGATGCGATATCTTGAACCCGGTGGCGATTGAAAATTTCGAAAGGCTTCTTGAGCAAAATTCTCAGACCCGTTTCAAGTCCCTGTACTTTGACTACATGGCGCAGAATATTAATCCTTCTTCTTGCAATCCAAACCGTGTCCATTTCATAAATACTTCTGAATCTACTGTTTTCTTCGACACATCCATGAAAGACGAGATCTGTGGAATTCCGAACCACATACGCTCTCAAGTGGTTACAAACATTTTTTATAATAAATTCCGAGAAGTCGACTGTTCTAAGATGTTTTATACTGACGGATCAAACCTCAAAGGGTCCACTGGCTTAGGTATTTTCAATCAAAAGTTCACCGCCTCCTACAAACTCAGTGACCCCGCTTCAGTTTACACCGCAGAAATAGCTGCTATTCAGTATACCCTTGGAGTCATTGACACATTACCCGCAGACCATTATGAGAAGGCGGACTCCTTAGCTAAGGTGGGTTCCCTTGAAGGTGACGTTTTTGAAAAACCAATTTGCTTCCACGAATTTTTCAGTATTACTCATCAAAGTACCCTCGAAAGTTGGCAAACCTCGTGGAGCAATGGGGAGCTAGGAAGGTGGCTACCCAAGTAACCAATAAGCATAATAACGTAGCCTAATATCTGCTTTAGATCCACATATAAAGCTGTCCTAAAAAGCCGTGAAGCCCTAAATACTTATTTAATGCTGATATTATGCCAGAAAAGGCGAAATATAGTGCTATTACTGTGCGGAGATTGACAGCTCGTTTCTGCAGTACTAATGCTATTATATAGCAAAAGCGTACAAATGTCAAATTTGAAAGCCTTATATTGGCACTACTAATTCTATTAAAAAGCTTCAGTTGGTTGTCATTGTCCGCCATGGTTTTAAAACCATTTCTTATGTTTCCTTTCGGTATGATGAGCAAAAAGGAAAATTTTTAAAATAAAATATTCTGTTTAAAACCGTAATTGACTCTGTTCTAATACATTGTAATGAATATCCTTAATGGGTTTTCGTTCTCACATGATATGAATGTTTACGAAAATTACCTTTAGTAAGTCTCGAACTGAAGTACCTTGCCTCGTCCGTCTCTGTAAGTGCGCTGCGTTTGCTTCCTGGACTATATTGCATATGTTCGATTGAAATGAAATATGCCGAATATAATCTTCAAGAAGAGTTGCATAACAAATAAACCCACAGCATTACAATAGCATTATATCAGCTTTTTATATGCTATATAATGGCATTAAATGCACTTGTAAAGCTTACATGCTTTAAAGATCCTTGAAGCATGTACGCGTTATATCAGCTTTATATACGCATATAGAGCAAGCTATAATGCTATATGTCGGCTGTGCAGTTATGCATTATTGTTGCTAATAAAGAGCTTTATTGCGTTGTTAATGCTGTAATGGAGTTTCACTGCAACATTAGTGCAAATGTATAGCCAATATAGTGCAATGGCTTAATGCTTATGGTTACTTGGGTACATTCGATAATCCCTAAGGTATCGACGAAACCTTGGTTCAAGGGGATGGATGTGGGTCGTTTCTTCATTCGTGTGATGTCGCGACTCATGGTAAACCATTACACGCTGGATGCACATCTCCAACGTATTGGGCTCGTGGAGAGTGGTAGCTGTGCTTGTGGCGACGGCTATCACGACATCGAGCACATTGTCTGGGCGTGCACCGAGTACAGTTCCGCCAGGTCTAGGCTTGCAAACACGGGACCTACAGCACGAACATCACACACACAACTCGAAATGTAGCCGATCAACATCTGCGCCGCACTACGAAATCGTCTGGAGAAACCCCTGCCATCTTGGGGAGGACCACCCGGCGTCCCAGTACATGATTCTTCCTGATGAAGGCCACCCTGATTCTGTAATCCATCCGTTGATCTCCCGAAGCCTGAAACTGAAATAATGTTCTCCCCCTGCCATCTTTGTCCACCCTACTTCCCCTGACTCTTATACACAGAAGTAACACCCCCCCCCCCCCCCCCAAATATCTTTACGAAGCATTTAGTTCTTCCTGTCTTTTCTTGTTTTAACTATTATATTATATGATCTCGTTGAAAATGCCCAACTCTACTACCACATAAAATAACTCTAATTAATGTCCCCGAATCTTTACAAATTTTAATCACGCCCTCTAGTTATTTCTACTTCTAAGATAGTCGTAAAAATTTTCCCCCTTAGTTAAACATTATTTGCTCCAATAATCTCATTGCTAAAAATGTTAAACCATATTGCCATAAAACTAAATGACCCCCTAATCTTACGAAAATTATATTATCCCCTTGTGTATATGTATAGCTATAAATTAGCCTTAGTTTAATTTCAAAAATCAATATGTAATCCCCTAGTTTTAAGTAATTTAAAATGCAAAACAAAACAAAATTGGCACCTTTAAGCTAACGCAAACCTGCCTTATCAAATAAACGAATTGAATAAAAAAAACAATTTCTTTCGACAAAAACAATACCTCATTCAATGTATAATTTGTGAATTGACCAGTTCTGCGGATATTCCGGATGTTCCGAAAATTCATCAAGCAGTGACCGCTGGCTTATTCTTTGTTCTGGAACTCTGTGGACTTTCGAAAGTATTTTAAAAATTCGCATTGCAATTATTGCGCTTTTCATCTGTATTGCCTAAACAACTTCACGGTACCGAAGGGGGGCAGTAAAGCAGTTTGTCCATGTCGCTAAATATTGCATTTAAACCCTAAAGTGTGTTTTTCAATACGCAAGAGACCTCAATATATTTTACATTCTCGTGTTCGTTAATTTTTTAACGTGTTATTGTTTGAATTATTTTCCAACAGTGAATATGGCTGTTTGTTTAGGCTTAGGTGCTTTTCTGATCTAACAGGTAGAGTGATAATAGAAACAAGGAGAAATTCTGCTCATTACCCTATATGTTCATCAATATTTTGATGACATTTTCCAACGTCAACGAAATAAGCAGATTGGAAGCTACACCATTAATTTTGTTAATTTAATTTGTTTGATTTGTTTAATTAATTTTGATCTCAGTACAAGTGACGTTTGTTTTGCTGAAACTCGGAAAATATATCACTGAAAATCAGTAAATTGAAGCCACTTTGCTGAGCTATCAGTTGAAAAATTTAACTGACCGTTCAGCTGTGGGAAAAATACCGAACTGAAGATGAGATATTCAAATGTTGAATCTTCAAAAGCACAATTTTGAAGAAACTACTTACCACCGAATCAAACTTAAATTATAAATGCTAATAACAGTTTTGGTTTCACCCTAATTAAGCCCTGAAGCATCGAGACGAGTACCACGGTGTTCCTAAAACCGTTATTAACTAAAAAAAATGATCATAAATTTGGCATACGGCATTCGACAGATACAGTATCCAAGCATCTTCTCAGTGAATTTCAAAATGATCCATCGAGGGATTCGAGAGATATGGCGATTTGAAGTTTTATGATACGTTTCATAAGGCTACCAGCAAACACCCACGGGTTTGGTCCAATCTCTATGAACAAAAAAATATTTGTCTATTTATTTAGTACATGGCATTCAAAAGCTATAGTAATCAAGTATATCCCCTGCAAGTTTGGAAATATTTCATTGACGGAATCGAAAGTTATAACAGTTTGGATGTGGTATGCGGTCATAGATGGGTTTTTTACCAGACTTCAAGCGTGAATCCATGTTTGTCCAGTGACTATTTAGATCGTTTATACGTGTCGCGATTTTTAAAGGAAACCCTTACCATTTAATTACATAAATATAATGTACAAATGGTGTTATTAATATGGTGCACTGAAAAAAATATGAAAATAGGGTTGTCTACCAAACGTTAAATATAATGTGTAATTTAAAAAAAATAGATGAAAGTTGGAATGTTTACTTCAAAAGGCCATATCTCAATGGTATGTTGACTGATTCTAATTATTTTTTCATTATTGAACAGGTAGACGTTTCATCGTTAATTTTCATCAAGAAGAGTATAAAATAGAGTTGGTAGAAAACCCATCTATGACCGCATACCACATCCAAACCGTTATAACTTTCGATTCCGTCAATGAAATATTTTGCAAGGGATATACTTGATTACTATATCTTTCGAATTCCATGTACAAAATAAGGAGACAAATATTTTTTGTTCATAGAGATTGGACCAAACCCGTGGGTGTTTGCTGGTAGCCTTATGAAACGTATCATAAAACTTTAAATCGCCATATATCTCGAATCCCTCGATGGATCATTTTGAAATTGACTGAGAAGATGCTTGGATACTGTATCTTTCGAATGCCGTATGCCAAATTTATGGTCATTTTTTTAGTTAATAACGGTTTTAGGAACACCGTGGTACATATAGACCTTTTTAGTAAACCCAACACGAAAAACACTCAAATAGCTATTTAATTAGCTGTAGGAAACTGAAAAAATTCATTTATATAGTCCATGAAGCAAGGAAGAGTATTCTGATTGAAATTGAAAAGCGAGATAGTGAACTTATTCTTTGTTTATTCTCCTATTTTCAGCGCGCAAAACTTTGCTCTTCAAAACGCATGTCTCAAAATCCTGTACTGCCCTTGAACATATATTTGTCTCGTTTTCTACAACACTTGCTATCTTTATACGACTGATTTGCGATCATAGGTGGTGTAATTTTGTCAATTCAGAATACGCTGAGATGACAGTTTCATGTGCTAGTATATTGACATAATATTACCCAAACTATGAATCCAGAGCTTGCTTCGACGCTATGTAATAAAACGGTATGGCAAAAACTGTTATTCTGCCATACAGAGCACAAAAATGGCAACTCTGTTCTTAAATAAGACTTTTCACACACAAAACTCTTCAGATATTTATTTCATTAAAGAAAAATTGTGAGGTTCTATTTGAACCAAACATTTGTGAGAATGATATAACTTCATGTGCATTCGTCAGACCGGCACAAAAATTAACTTTTTTCGGATCACCACTCAATCGAATGGTAATTGGCTCCAGACGACGCATTCCAAATACAAACTTGTGCTGATGCTTCTGGTTAACTCACAAGAATTTTTAAATTTGTATGCAAAAATATATGAAATATTGGCAATGGAAACAATAAATTCAGTAAAAAATGTCAATATCATCTTATGTAACCTAAAAACCTCAGATATATAGCTGAAAATGAAAGGATTAACATTGCAGAAGACTGCAAATTGATCCGACTTTGATATTGTAATATAACACTGAATGCTGCCTCTCTTTCTTGCACATGGTTAGAATAGGACATTTTCAAAAAGAAAATTCTTTTATTAAATTATTTTTATTGAATATTGATTTTTTGCATCCGATTTTCCATATATTTCGCCATAGAAATTACAAAACTCCTGCGAGTGAGCTAGTATAGGAAAAAGCTCATAAGTGGAATAGGGTTTGTAGAGCTAGTTAACACTTGATTTAGTAGTTTTCCGAAAAAAGTTGCCAGGTTAGTGTACGTGCACAGTTATGGGTTGGAAAGCGTTTAAGTGAGAAATATTACATGACACAAATAAATGGTAATAAGTTCGTCAAAGCTTAGGAAATATTTATAAAAACTGAAGAGAATTCAATAAGATTGATTTTTGAATGCAAATATACGAACCAGGCAAGGCCGCAGAGAGGGGGGGGGGGCAAGGGTGTTTCCCCCCGGGCCCGGAGTTCTGAAGGGGGCCCGGATTTTTACCAGAAACTAAAATTTTGACAATTACTTTTTCGACAAAAAATTATTTGCAGGCCCTAACAGTTAAGGAGGGCCCCTCTTGGTGTTGACGAATATTATTTTAAAAGTGCCATTTGGGTTTACTTTATTCTATTGAACCTTCGCTTCAGTGGATTAATGTTCGTCACAAAGATTCTCGAAAGAAACTGAAGTGTGATTTCACGCCCCGTGTTTGTTTGCTGTGGAGCAGAGCAAAGCTCGCTCGGGTTATCCTTCACAGCGAGAATGGCTGGTGCTTTTCGATTCTTTATGAATAGAAGCGAAGCACTACACCCAACAAAACTGTTAACAAATGCAAAAACATACAACTAAATGTGAACGGCACAGAAAGGTGGAGTGCTTTACCAAAACATTACACTCCACGGTGAATGTGAAGAAAATAAGATATTTTTCCTCCTAGTGCTACGAGCTACATAAGAAATAAAACAGTGCATATTTATTTGTTTTTAAGCGTTTTATGCAATAAAAAGCAATGGAAGTGCTCCAAAATTCTGTCGAGTGATCACTTTAATTCAAAGTTCTAATTGATTTCAACGCATACCCATGTGTCTCTTGAAGTCTATCCCCTGCTCAGTAAAATTCTGCTGGTCAAAGCACCACTAGAGGCGGTAACCCTACCTCTATTTGAGAGCTCAATTGGTCAAATGAGTCATCAAAAACTCTTGATAAACCAAAAGAATTCGAAATTAATCCAAAAATTTAGATTTAAAATTTAATATATTTGGTTTGCCGTTCATTGATACAAAATCTATAAAAAATCATATTCAGATAAAAGATGATACCGAAACATTTTTGTAAAGGGGTCATACTCAAATGACGTAGCTTTTTCGGCGACTTTCACCTATCAATTCCCCCTAGCAAAGAGGCCAGGGATGGAAAAAAGTAAATACGTTTTACAATTCTTTCAAATACGGCCTTTTATCAACATTTTCATTATAACAGCAAATTGCATACACTACAAGCCTTTTTCGTGACGAGTATAGCGTTAATAGTTTTGTTTTGAATTTTATATGTCATGGAGCATGAAGAGAAGATTCACAATCATGCAGCTGCCAATGATTCTAAAAAGCATGCGTTCATTAAATTACTAAATTATGTTTGATTGATCTCGAAGAGAAAAATTAACTCTGCTACCAAACCAAATCAACTAGTTAGCAAGGTTAGCTAATTAATGTAGCAAGTTAAATCCGCATACAAAATCTTTTCGTTTTGGAGGAGTGAGCGTGAAATATTGAATGTTGCTTCCTGGACGAAACGATTTTATTTTTATTTCTGAACTATTTACTAGAAATCAGTTACAACAATCTTGTAAAATATTTTAAGGTGTGCTAACACACCAACACAAATAAAAAAATCATGCATGTTTTTATAGGATTATCAATGTTTTCGAAACCAGCATAGCGTAAAATCCAACTACAACCCTTGCAATTTGATCCATGTTTCTCATTTTTTTCCATTTTTTATTCCTACATGGATTTTTTCTTTATTTTGTTAAAATTTCATTGATCTATTTAATTGCATTTTTATTTCTACAATTTTAAGATTCTGATTTTTATCTATTTCTATACCTTTATTTTATCCATCTTTTTACGTTCCTTACTTTTGTTTTATTTTCTATTGCTATCACTTACTTTAATTTTTAATTTTTTCTCTGTTAATTCATTTTATTCGCAGTTTTTCGAGAAAATTCTGCTTTCTTAATTTTTTTAGTATTTGTCTATTTACTACATTTATTCCTATCAAAGCCCTTTTCTATTTCTTTTTTTTTGACTTATTATTTAATTTTTTGCCGTTTTTCTATTTTCTTCCTTATTATCTAGTTTTTAGTTTTTCGTAGTTTTGTCATTTAATATAATTTTATTTATTTTTTATACCTTTTTCTTAAGATTCAATTCGTTATTGTTATTTCTTCATTGTTTCTATTTAACCTATTTTGAAAGTACTTTTTCTGTTGGCCATTTTGCTATACGTTTACATTGAATTTTATTTTTATTTTTCTAAAAATCATTCGATTTATATTTTTTTGACACTATGCGCACTTTTTCTTCATTTTACATTTAGTTCGTTGTTTGATTTCATTTCTAGTGATTTTTCTGTTCTTGAAATAATTTAATTCATTTTATTCCTTTTCTTCGTGTTAATTTCTCCATTTTTTGTGTTTCCATAGCCAACATGGTGGTTTTTTCTACTATTTTTTGTTTTAAATTTTGTCTGTTTGCTCCGTTTTTGTTCAATACTTCCAATTTTCTTTACTTTTTCATCTTTTCATCAATTTACCAGTTTTTCAAAATTTCCCGTCCATTTTTTAATTTCTCTATGGTTATTTTATTCTTGTCTTTTATATATACTCCTCTAATTTTATTCATTCTTAACGTTTTATTTACTTGTTCTATTGCTTTAAATATTACTTGTTTTTAATGTTAAATAAATTTTATTATTCTTGATTTATCGAGTTTTTCAGTTTTATGCATTTCATTGGCACTACAAACAACTAGAGCTAAAAACTACATAAATATAAAATTTCAGTCTACTATACATAATACCAGCGAACTCCAATTAATTTCAAACATTAACTGTTTTATACTCAGGCAATACATAGTGGCGGGGGCCCGTACGTTGGACCCCCGGGCCCGTATTTTCTCTCTTCGGCCCTGGAACCAGGAATATTAATTATATCACCAGCATGCAGAGTTGATGTCGGAATAGCTTGCGGGCCTGTTAGGCCTCCTTGCCTTGTTGCGCATGTAAAAAGTTTATACGAATCTCTAAAGCACATCATATGTGATATTTCCGTGATATCTTACTTTTTCAATTAATTTTAGCGTCAGTTAATGGAATTTCCATGATTAAGCTCTTACTGCATTCATAACGCTTTATAATTGACCAACGTCCTGGTTCGAGATGTGCTGGCAAGCCGCGATATCCTCTATATGTCCCTTATATACACCTTTGTGAAAACCATCAATATACAAGTCTAACTGCCCCTTCTTATTTTCCTTATCATTCTCAGAACCCTCTTCCACCTGTATCAAAGCATCTGTATCGAATGAGCCAACAAACACGGGACCTACGGCACGAACATAACACGCTTAACTCGAAATGTAGCCGATCCACATCTGAGCCGTACTACGAAATCGTCTGGAAAAACCCATCTTGAGGAGGACCACCCGGCGTCCCAGTACATGATTCGCCTGATGAAGGCCACCCGAGTTTGTAATCCATCCGTTGATCTCACGATGCCTGAAACTGAAATAATTTTCTCTCCCTGCCATCTTTGTCTACCCTCCCTCCCCTGACTCTTATACCCAGAAGTAACACCCCTACCCCCCCCCCCCCCCTTCAATATCATCACGAAGCATTTAGCTCTTCTTGTCTCTTCTAGTTTTAACTATTATATTATATAATCTCGTTGACAATGCCCAACTCTACTACCCACAAAAATAACTATAATTAAGAATCTTTACAAAATTCAACCATGCCCTCTAGTTATTCCTACTTTTAAGATAGTCGTAAAAAATTGTCCCCCTTAGTTAAACATTATTTGCTCCAATAATCTCACTGATAAAAATGTCAAACCATATTGCCACAAAAACTAAATGACCCCCCTAATCTTACGAAAATAATATCCCATTGTGTAGATATATAAGATAGCTATAAAATCGCATTAGTTTCATTTTAAAAAAAATCAATATGTAATCCCCTAGTTTTAAGCAATTTAAAATGTAAAACAAAACAAAATTGGCACCTTTAAGCTAACGCAACGTGCCTTTTCAAATAAACGATTTGAATAAAAAAAACGCTTTATAACTAAGAAATTGATAGGCGCCGGGCCTGGAAGACCCGTATGCCTTTTTGTTAATGATTTCATTGAAAAAAGGCAGTGGCGGATCCAGGGGGTGGGTCTTGGGGGTCAGGACCCCCTTCGTACTTATACAAAATGCAGTAAAAGTAGAATTGCATATGTTTTCGGATGCTTCTGAGAGAGCATATGGCAGCTGTGCGTATCTTAGATCAGTTGATCTCAATGGAAACATCAAGGTCGCTCTTCTCACGTCGCGGTCGAAGGTAGCCCCGCTGAAAAAGCAATCTATTCCGCGCTTAGAACTATGTGGAGCTCTTCTCTCTGCTGAGCTTTACGGGAAAAAAATCTAATCCCTTCGTATAGCTGTTGACTCTTATTTTTGGACTGATTCAACAATAGACCTTTCTCGTCGAAAAATTTTATATGCTAGAATGCTTCCATTTTTATCGCCGATGCGTTACTGCATATTGCCGCTATGATTTGGTACTTCTAACTATTGAAAAAAATCAAAAATTGTGCGAGCTGCTCATTTAACCCCATATTCTGAATACCTATCTCGCCTTGTTTCCCCGTATTTTTACACCATTTGGATGAATTTCTTGTGGGGAATACTAAAACGATGCCACATATATATATATATATATATATATATATATATATATATATATATATATATATATATATATATATATATATATATATATATATATATATATATATATATATATATATATATATATATATATATATATATATATATATATATATATATATATATATATATATATATATATATATATATATATATATATATATTAGTAAATCTGCGGATTTTGCAGTTTCGCTGCAGATCTTTTGCAAATTATGAATATTTAGCAGAACAAAGCCTATGCCAGCTAATTTTACCCAGCCTTCAACGTTTCTGATCATTGAAAATATCAACACACTACATTTCTATGTCAAATTTATTGATGCTTTTTGTGGAAATCTGCAGAATTTTATATTTTTACTGCAAGCTATTGTTTAAATAGACCTGGCATCACTGATGCTAAAATAATTCATTCATATACCTGTCAAAAACAGAGAACAGTGCACGAAAGTGTATAACCTAACTTTTCTGACAATTCAGAGAGTTTGTTTACATGGACTTGCAAAATTTTTGAATCCACTTGAGTGAATACTTTCGATGTTCTTTGAAAAAAATCAACTCAAGAAGGATAAGGATTGGAACATTGGGAACCTGATTCATACACTGGCCAATCGATGCTGGATGGAAACCCCGTTGGCATATGCTGAATCACAAGATCAAGCTTTGGTTTATGAAACGATTGCTTTCTGGATGATGGATAAGGATTTGTACACAGTTGTTTGTTCGATCATGGGATAAGTCCTAACAAGATGACCCGATTGATAACTCATTTTTAGATGAAGTTTACCTGAACTTTGTAGGTAACAAGTTCAACAATTTATTATTCGTGTTCAAGTTACATTAAAGCAAAAGTTAAACCGATTATCGCATTGTTGTTGATGTAGCCGGCAAGTGCAAAACAGTGCTCAGTACTGACGATACGGAGTTTGAAGGATTGATAAGAATGTAGAGGATTGTACATTCCGGAAGAATATTGGGGTCTCCTCCCCAATATTCTCTCTATTATTTGTTATATTCCCTCCCGAGTTGGCATCGTTTTGGCACCGCAATAAAGCTATCTGCAATTGTTGTCCTGTTTAAATTGGCAGGGAATAATTAGGCAGCGAATGATAAACTGCATAGACAAAACGTTTGTTGCTTAGATGGAGTAGATTTTTATTTACTTTTTCGGAAGGATAAGTCAGTATGTTGTGGATATAAATGTGTGGCCGGTGCCGTGTGTTATGGTAGTACCGCTAGGAACTGTTGGTCATCAGACAGGATGGTCTGATGTCATACTGGTCATAGATGCGACGATTTTTGTCGTCTGATAGCACTTTATATGCTTCGGATATCTCCTTAAACCGTCGATACGATTCTTCTGGATTTTTATCTGGGTGCCATCGTAGCACTAGTTTTTTGTGCGCCTTTTTGATTTCGGTGGTGGTTCTGGTCACGACCAGCACTTTGTAATAGTCTACCATTGTGAACCGCTATTTGTAATAACTTAACACATTCTACTTAGTGCCAGGATACGCGAAACCGATGCTAGCTTTAGAAAATTAATTCCTAGCTGCTGCTAGTGTCTCTCTCTCTCTCTCTCTCTCTCTCTCTCTCTCTCTCTCTCTCTCTCTCTCTCTCTCTCTCTCTCTCGACTGAGGACTTCAATTTCGGTTGACTAAATTATGCAATGAAAATTGTACTTCCTGGGATTTAATCTAACGAGAGCAATTCATTGTAAGGAATTACGCTGCGTTCCGTTATTGCTTGCCTCTGTAGAGGATGTGTGTTTCTTCACTTCGACTGTCAGCTCTTACTTTTTGGGTAATTTTGCTATCTTATTCTGCGGGATAAATCTGTCTAAATCCGCTACGTTATACTATAGTCACGTTAAAAACACCCTGTTATATAATCTTGTAGCATTGCTTGTAGCTCTCGGAAAGTCTTCTTCTCGACGTCGCACTTATTATTGTGATCCAACTTGGTGCGAACGGCAGTGGTTTCGTCGGAATTGCTCACTCGACAAGCTGTAGGTGTAAGGACTCTTCTACTAATGCTTGAGCGACTCGTTGAAACCTTCGCACAGGGTCAAATCGGCCTGTTCTTGTGCACAGGACCGGAGTTGCGTGATCTTCCACGAGCATCGTCCTGCCGGAGCGTATTGCTGAACCAAAGCAGTCTGTGCTTCTGTGGCTGCCTTCTTCGAATCGGAACCGCTGAATATTCTGGTTAGGGGAATTGCTGCATCTGCCACACACGAGCTGTGAGTGGCAAGCCTAGTTTACACTTGTATAACGATGAAGCTATCCAAACAGGTTTGCTATGATTTATAATAAAATTCACTTGTTTTGAAGTCACGCTGCTTCTTTATTTAATAACTTTTCTCAGTGAATTTTCACAAACTTACAATATTCCACGAATGTGTTAAGTAGAAGTATACCTTTAAAAATATATAGTGTTCTCATGAATTGATTGATGAGGTGAATTTAAAAAAAAATTATTTTCAATTTCAACCTATTTTCCATACTAATTTCCATATAAACTTTGAAATTTTTGGAGGGTCCGTAGACACATCCGATCGGTACCAACATTTGCACAATTACTAAGGGCAATAAAAGGAATCAGTAGAGCCTGGTGGAGCTAAAAGTCAAAAATTGAACCAGTCTATTGTGTAGCCAGTCGATGAGCCACGGAAAACTGAATAAAAAAATTCTCCACATTATTTTGAAGAAATGTAAGCGAATTTAACATTAAAATATTAGCTTTTTCAGTTTTTTTGATGCCATGTTCCGAAATTGAAACTTTTTTTCCATTTTTTTTAATTCATCGAAGAACTACTAGTCTAAGCTTTATAAATCCTACTAAATTTTCTGTTTCAGACAATTTTATCAAGAGTTATCATGAACATCTACTCTTGGAACCAGATCTCCCATGAACATCAACAGGTTTGTAACTATTTACAAAATTTCGTGCACGCGTTCAACCTGCTTCGTCTCAATGTACAGGTTCGCCTTGAACATCGAACCCAAGCGAACGGTGTAAAAACTCTAGTTCAAGCATCCGTGTACGTACACCGGGTGCGTACACGAGAACGATTCGCACAAGGCAAAAAGAGTCAACGCTAATTTTGATGAGAGTGAGAATGAGAAATGGTGAGGTTGTACAGGCGAACATGTGCATGTGTTCATTCGTAACCGAACGTGTACCGAGAAACAAGTGCTTTTTGTTCTCTCCGGTGTGGTTTAGTTTTTTCGGTAGTACGAAGGTGCTTGCTGTGGCAGAGGCTGCAGTAAAGCATTACTAATAAACAGTCCCGCGAGTGATAATTATTACCTGCGATATCGGTGAAGGTAGTGCAGTGAAGTGCATTACTAAACAGTTTTCTTGCCTGAAAGACGGCTTTGTTTAGACGAGCTATATCAGCTCTCTACTGTGTGAAGGTCACGCGGGTGACGGATAAAACAAACGAAGGATCAATTCACCTACCAGCTCGTCAGGAACCAACTGGTGAAGTGTTTCGTTTTTTACTTTTCTTATCGCTTTTTTTATTATTGTTTTTCATTTTTTATTTTGATTTAAATTAAATAGTGCGGTCGAGCGTGTTACTCCCGCAACAAAATGGAACAAACAGAAGGATCACCCTCCGAAGACGAATATTATGAGGAAGAAGAACGTATATCTGATACTGAGACAGAGAATGTTATGGTCGATCCACTTCCCCCACTTTCCCCCAATGTCTCACAGCCCCCCCCCCCCCGAGTCAAGGTTTACCAGGATGGATCCGCTGGTCCTTGGGTGGTATACTTTCGGCCCAAAAATAAACCGTTAAACAGCATAACTGTTGCACGGGAGCTGACAAAACGTTACTCGGCCGTAACCGAGATTAAAAAGGTTCAGTCAGATAAACTGCGCGTAGTCGTTACTGACTTGAAACAGGCCAATGATATCGTTAGCAATAGCCTCTTTATGCTGGAGTATCGCGTCTACATCCCTTCTCGTGATGTGGAGATCAACGGTGTGGTAAGTGATGCGGGTCTAACTGTCGATGATCTGATGAATGATGGGGCTGGCCGCTTTAAGGACCCTAACCTTCAATCAGTTAAGATTTTGGAGTGCAAGCAATTGCACTCAAAGTCCATCGAAGATGGGAATTACTATCCATCAGACTTGTTTCGCGTAACCTTCGCCGGATCTGCACTTCCGAGCTACGTTGAAGTGGGAGGAGCTCGTCTACCTGTACGCCTGTTTGTACCGCGGGTCATGAATTGTTCCAATTGCAAGCAGCTAGGTCACACGGCCACCTGCTGTAGCAACAAGCAACTTCGCGCGGATAAACTGAAGCGATCCGCCAAAGATCGCTCCAGACGCTCTTACGCAGAAATGCTTAAAAGAGCTGTTCCACTTATCTCCGAAAACCCATTCGCTCTCTTGCCAACTGACGATAACGCCTCTAACGACCCTTGCGAGGGGCATTCTTTGGCTCCGCTTGGAAACTCTAGGAAAAGACCTAATCAAAACTCACCTGAACTTCCTCGTAAGGGTCCTAGGTTGTCCCAAACAAGGGTACAAAATAAAAATAATTCATCAACTGGAAGTGCTGGTACAAATCCGAAGATAATACCTCCTGGTTTTGGGAAATTGAGATACAACCAGGAGTTCCCAGCACTCCCCGGGGCACCAAAAATCCCAAGTGCTCCAATGTTACAGTCAGAAACTCAACCTAAAACGGGATTCCTTAAATTTTCTGACATTGTGGACTGGATATTCACAGCTTTCAACATTACCGATCCTCTGAAAAGCTTGCTGGTTGCTATTCTACCAACAGTAAGAACATTTTTAAAACAGTTGACTGAACAATGGCCTCTCCTTACAGCGATCGTATCCTTCGATGGCTAACTTATTAGACGGAATCAGGGATCTGATCACTGTTTTACAGTGGAACTGCAGAAGTATTATCCCCAAAATTGATTCATTAAAATACTCGCTAAATTACAATCATTGTGATGCATTTTCCCTATGTGAAACATGGCTAACTTCTAATATAAACCTCAACTTCCACGATTTTAACATTATCCGCTTCGATCGAGAAGACTCATATGGAGGGGTACTTTTAGGGATCAAAAAGTGCTCCTTCAATCGAATCAACCTCCCTTCGACGCCAGGCATTGAAGTTGTCGCTTGTCAAACAACAATCAAAGGCAAAGATCTTTGCATTGCTTCTATTTACATTCCTCCTAGGACCATGATGGAATATCGAAGATTCTCCAACGTGATTGAAAACCTTCCCTCGCCCCGCCTGCTTCTTGGAGACTTTAATTCTCACGGTACGGGGTGGGGCTGTCTATACTACGATAATCGATCTTCGACAATTCAAGACCTTTGTGACAACTTCAATATGACAATTCTGAACACAGGAGAAATGACACGGATTCCTAGACCACCTGCGCAAGCAAGTGCACTGGACATATCTTTATGCTCGACATCACTACGGTTAGATTGCAAGAGGAAGGTAATATCTGATCCCCACGATAGTGACCACTTAGCAATTGTAATTGCAATCACCACTGGTTCAAGACCATCGGCACCAATCAATGGTCCCTATGACCTCACACGAAACATTGATTGGAAGAGCTACGCTGCTGAGATATCCAAAACCATCGATTCAACACAGGTACTTCCCCCGGAGAAAGAATATAAGTTTTTGTCCAACTCGATTCTCGATACCGCGATTCAAACTCAGACGTGAACACCCAAAAACGTTCTCCCAACCCATGGTGGGACAAATAGTGCTCAGACGTGTACGCGGAGAAAGCTGCCGCGTATAAAACCTTCCGGAACGACGGGTTAGTTGCTAGTTACCAAGTGTACGCGATATTAGAAAAGCGAATGAAAAATTTAATGAAAGCTAAGAAACGCAGTTACTGGCGCCGGTTTGTCGACGGGTTCACAAGAGAAACATCGATGAGCACTCACTTGTCCGGATTCCACCCCGGCACAGAAAATCTACCGCGCCACGTCGCCTTACAATATCGCGAACGAAACACCGTTTACGATGGTGGAGTTCTCACTTGCTCTCTTATCATGTAACAATAAAGCCCCGGGGCCAGATAGAATCAAATTCAACTTGTTGAAGAATCTGCTAGACTCTGCCAAAAGACGCTTGTTGAATTTATTTAATAGGTTTCTTGAGGGTAACATTGTCCCACATGACTGGAGACAGGTGAGGGTTATCGCCATCCAAAAACCAGGAAAACCAGCCTCCGACCATAATTCGTATCGTCCGATTGCAATGCTGTCCTGCATCCGGAAGTTATTCGAAAAAATTATCTTGTTTCGCCTTGATAATTGGGTCGAAACAAATGGCTTATTGTCAGATACACAATTTGGCTTCTCAACAGAAATTCAAATGGCATATGCTAACAAAGAGCAGATGGCATCAGTATTCTTGGATATTAAGGGGGCTTTCGATTTAGTTTCTATCAACATTCTTTATGAGGAGTTGCACCAGCATGGTCTTTCGCCAATTTTAAATAACTTTTTGCTAAACCTGTTGCCTGAAAAACAAATGCATTTCTCGCATGGCGATTTATCGACATCACGATTTAGCTACATGGGCCTTCCCAAGGGCTCATGTCTAAGCCCTCTCCTCTACATTTTTTACGTGAATGACATTGACGAATGTCTTGTCAATTCCTGCACGCTAAGGCAGCTTGCAGATGACGGTGTGGTCTCTATTACAGGTCCTAAAGCCTTCGACTTGCAAGGACCACTGCAAAATACCTTGGACAATTTGTCTGCTTGGGCTCTCCAGCTGGGTATCGAGTTCTCCACGGAGAAAACTGAGCTAGTCGTATTTTCTAGAAAGCGTGAACCAGCGCAACTACAGCTTCAATTAATGGATCAAACTATTGCTCAGGCTTCAACATTCAAATATCTCGGGGTATGGTTCGACTCGAAAGGTACCTGGGGATGTCACATTAGGTATCTGAAACAGAAGTGCCAACAAACGATCAATTTTTTCCGTACAATAACTGGAACATGGTGGGGTGCCCATCCAGGAGACCTGATCAGACTGTACCAAACAACGATATTATCAGTGATGGAGTACGGATGTTTCTGCTTTCGCTCCGCTGCGAACATACACTTCATCAAACTGGAGCGAATCCAGTATCGTTGCTTGCGTATTGCCTTGGGTTGCATGCACTCGACCCATACGATGAGTCTCGAAGTGCTGGCGGGCGTTCTTCCGCTGAAAAATCGATTCTGGGACTTCTCATATCGATTGCTCATTCGATGCGATATTCTGAACCCATTGGTGATTGCAAATTGCGAAAGGCTTGTCGAGCTTAATTCTCAGACCCGATTCATGTCCTTGTACTTCGATTACATGGCACAGAGCATCAATTCATCTACGTATAACGTCAACCGTGCTCATCTCTTAGATACTTCTGATCCAACTGTATTTTTCGATACATCCATGAAGGAAGAGATTTGTGGAATTCCGGATCATATTCGCCCACAAGTGGTCCCAAATATTTTCTATAACAAATACCATCAAATCGACTGCGCCAAAATGTTCTACACTGACGGATCAATTCTCGACGGGTCCACAGGCTTCGGTATCTTCAACGAAAATCTTGCTGCCTCATTCAAACTCAATGATCCTGCTTCAATTTACGTCGCAGAATTAGCTGCCATTCTGGATCATTGACACCCTGCCCTCAGACCATTACTTCATCGTTTCGGATAGTCTCAGCTCCATTGAGGCCATCCGTGCGGCGAAGCCTGGAAAGCACTTACCGTATTTCCTGGGGAAAATACGGAAATGTCTGAGTGCTTTATCTGAAAAATCTTACCAGATTACCTTGGTTTGGGTCCCGTCACATTGTTCTATTGCGGGCAATGAGAAGGCGGACTCTTTAGCCAAGGTAGGCGCATTATAAGGCGACACTTACGAAAGATCAACTTGCTTCAATGAATTTTTCAGTGTCTCTCGTCAGAGGACGCTCGATAGTTGGCAAACCTCATGGAGCAATGGGCATCTGGGACGGTGGCTACATTCCATTATCCCGAAGGTATCAACGAATGCTTGGTTTAAGGGGTTGGATGTGAACCGGGACTTTACTCGTACGATGTCAAGGATCATGTCCAACCATTACTCGTTTGACGCGCATCTCCGTCGTATAGGGCTTGCTGAAAGTAATCATTGTGTTTGTGAGAACGGCTATCACGACATCGAGCATGTTGTTTGGCTGTGCGCAGAGTACTGTGTTGCCAGGTCCCAAATAATAGATTCCCTTCGGGCCCGAGGTAGATCAGCCTATGTGCCAGTCCGGGACGTCCTAGCAAGCCGTGACCACCCCTATATTTTTCTTATCTATATCTTTTTGAAAACTATTGATGCCCAAGTTTAATACATTTTCCTCTCTCTCATTCACAGTAGAATCTCACCAACCTATCCCTGTATCTACAATATGCCATTGCTTCACGAGTCTTCGGTGCATACCCTTCTTGATAACCGTCTATCCAGAACATCATGATATACCGCACATGCAGATGATACAGAGTGCCAATAATTATCCGATATATCGACCCTCACCTCGCCCCTGCGATTACAGGCTGGAAACTACAACACTACAACAAAGTGTGCATATCCGCCACAATGATCAATCAGCAAACGACGATGTCAATTACACAATATGTATCCCACTTCCTACCTTTTTCCTTTACTTACATAAGAGGGGAGCAAGCCGCCCCTAAATACGGCTTTCCCTTCCCCCACTAACATGTGACATGTAATAAAAAAAATTAATTATCGGCCTCGTTAAGCTACAGCATTTGGGCCTAAATAAACGTATTTAAGATTAAAAAAAATGTGTTTTTGTACGAAATACCCTGTTCGGGTTCGCACACAAAATGTGGGTTTAATATGAGCACAGAACTAGGGGCAGATCACGCTAGGAATGTATAACAAAATCGCACCAAATTAGAAAAAATGCTTTTAATTTCCCTTTTTGCATCAACTATCAACTTGCATTTTGGAGTAAGCCTTTTTCAAATGTTTGGCTAGAAATGGTTCACTTCGACGAATCATGTGCAATAAAAGTCGAAATGCTAAATTTAACGGAACATTGCATGATGTCGAAAAATTACAACTGAGCGAGCTAGTTTACAAGGTGTTAATATTTAGCATCGAACCGAACCAAGTTTCTCATACTATGGTCGAACCAACAGAAAAACAATACTATGATTGAATCAACAAAAAATGTAATGTAAACAAGCTCTCTGAACTGTCAAATAGGCGAGGTTAAACATTTTCATGCAATGCTTTACAGCGAGAGGTTCACTTTATTTTGTTTACATTGCCAATGAATTTTGTACCGCGACTCACCACTTCATTTGCCGCGTTGCCAAGAACTCAAGAAAAAATACACAAACCAGTGCTGCCCAAACACACTTTTTGAGTCTCACCATTCTTGCAAAGGTGAAAAAAATATTCAACATTCTTGCATTTTTCAAACTTTAAAAAAATCATTAAAAAAATCTCGATAGCTCTAAAAAGTATCATTTTAACGGAAATATTCTTAAAAATGTGTAATGTTTCGATTCAAAATAAGAAAACCTGTTTTAATCCAGCTAATGGTGTAATTGTGCCTTTCTCATTTATCCAATAGCAAGTTATATTCAATATATTTGGGAAAACGTCTATTACACTCTTATTACACTTTGCACATATTTACAAGGGCACGAGTGCCACTAACCTGATGAGCAACATGTTGACGACGACGTCCTTGGAACAAAAAATATAATATTATTGGATAAATCAACATGAATTGAATATTGTCTTCGTGTTAACACAATTTTGAGGGAGGCCTAGTTGGTGAAAATGGATTCAGTCATCACCGAATCTGGAAAATGCCCGGTATCTTATTTCGGTTTAAACTCCTATGTAACCGTAGTAACTCCGGAATGAAAAGTCAGATCTCAATGAAATTCAATAGCAGTCAATGGGTGAATTGTATTTATCATTTGAAACCATGTTTGTAAAAATCATATAAGAATTTGCTGAGAAATAGGTGTGATATTATCATACGAACTTTGATAGTTCCCCGAGAGTATCAAGAACCGTCATAGGTGGCCAATATTTATTTTGTTTTGATTATAGAGGTTTTAACCTTAGGGTCATTCGCCTCTTTGTCGGGTTAGAGAAATCTCTAACCCTATTTTCGGGGTTGGGAATTGAACGCAGGTGAGCTAGGTACAACGCAATCGATTTACCAACTACGCTATCTCCACCCCCCTAAGTGGTGGCCAATATGGCCAAAACTACTTTGATTGGTCTTTAGGGATCTAGGCCCGCTAATCCAAGTAATGTTAAATCCGTTTCAATATGTATTGCATCATTTGGACACCTTCATGTTGCTAATTTATATAGGAATTTGCTGTGGCTGCAGTCTTTAACCCGTAATTCCGGAACCGGTAGTAGGATCAACAAAAATACAATAGCAGCTTGTGGGAGCGTTAGAACCGTTCATTTGAAACTAAGTTTGTGCAAATCGGTTCGGTTATCTCTAGGAAAATTGAGCGGCTTTATTTGATACACACATGTACCCACAGACATTTTGCGGTCTCGACGAATTGAATCGAATAGTATGTGACACTTGGCCCTCTTGGACTCAAATGGCAGGTCGATTTTTGAAGCGACCCTAATATGTATATAAGAAAGCCAAAAATCATTTATATTTCCAAGCCAAACTAATTTCATATCGGTATTAGAGTAGATTTGTTTCGTAATGACGTATTTGATAGGTCGATTGATTTGAGGTATCAGCTAATGAAATTTAGTTTAGCTGTGTAAATATTTTTTCAAGAACAAGGTAAGCGTGTTTGGTTTATTCAAGATGATGCTGCTCGAATAATACTTCTAACATTGATAGTATTAATTCAGCAAAAAATTATTGGCTGACAATTAACTAACATACATATTTTCTAAATCTGAACGGATCTGATTTTTTCAGATTTGGACGAATCTGTAGCTGACAAGTCCATACAAGTAACAAATAATGTTATAACTAGTGTATTAGGAAAAGATTGAAGAGTAAAAATAACTTATTTGCACCTTTTATAAACTGGCTGTCCAGAAATGGACGAAAGCAAACAAAACAAAATCGAATATGATTTTTAATTATTCGAGTTGTTTGAAACACCCAAAGAACATCAATTTGAAAGAACAATGTGATCAATGGACTAATTCGCTATGGACGTGTATGACAAAGATCTATTTTGCGGAGAGTACAGTCGCAATGAGACGAGAAGGTATTTATGGAACATTGTTGTGTACCATTACATTGTATGATTGATAGATTATAGTGAAGACCCGATTTTATCAGCCCACGATTCTGTCAGCCTCATATGAAAATTTATAGTTGGTAGTTTGTTGAGCTCTAGCTGACGAACCAAGTCGAATACGAGTAAATTTTTTCTTGCGCACATTTTTCTTATCTTAAGATTCTTAATATGAAAAAATCCAAATTTTAATTTTATTTTAAATTTTGCGCTGTCTGACCCTATTAAGCGAAATTTAAACTAAATGATCGGAAAGGGTTATGAATCTAGGGACTAAAGAAGAATATTTTAAGAAAGAAAAACATATGTCCCGATTTTGGCAAAATCCTCGTTTTAACAGCCTAAAATTCACCAAAGGACTGTTAAAAACGGATCTTCACTGTATTAGAATTGTCTAAAGTTGATGCAAGTTATTATGAAAATTCTGCTAGTTAACTTGAGCGCTTATGCTACAGAATTTGCGAAGTTAAAGGCTGATGAAGTACTATCTCTGATTGTCGACACTAAGCTAACAAGGCATCAATACTTATTAATTTGTGCATAAGTAGTACAAAGGCGTCTTTTAATATTTGGCTAAATTATAACAGAAGCGCTTTTTCTAAAGATACTTCTAGTTTTCCGATCTGTATACTTCACATCCTTGCTCTCACTGGAGTACTATGGCTCTAAATTTTCATAACTTTCCCTACCAAGTAATCTCTAGCCAATTAAATGTCGTTAAAATGTAAAAAAGTGTTATACCTAAATCGAAAATACAGCTAAAAAACCAACCGAATTGAGGCTAGCCTGAACAAAAAATTAATAAAATCGTCGATTAAAACCAACAAACGATACCGAGTTGACAGCTGAAAGTCATAGTAAGAATGTCGATAGATTCTCTCATCTAATATAAAATTTGTAGTAAAAAGAGTTATAGTTCACTAAAATACGGTGAAATCTAATCCGCATGAACCGAATTGACGATAATGAAATCGGATAGTTTATTTATGTTCTCATTCGTATTCATTACCAGGGACGGCGAAACACTTTACGTCCGAGTGGGTAGAAAGCATAGGGTGAGGGGTCCATTAGTAAGGATTTTTTCCCTTTTCGCAATGCACACGCTTACATTACATTCACATTAAATCACGTTCGTTTATGCAAATGGTATTGTGGTACATCGATGTTTTCAAATGTGTGTAGTGCGAGATATATGCGTAGCACATCTGATTTTTTTGAAATGGTTCAAAATTTCGAGTGGGTAATTACCCACTCGGTAATTTTCGAGTGGGTAGTACTACCCATACTACCCATGCTTTCCGCCGGCCCTGTTCATTACCAACTATTTGCAAAACTTATATCATAAAATGTATGACAAAATCAATTTATCACTATAAGATGAATTGATCTGATCTTTTCGATATCAAATTTGAGCTGAGCGACTCCAAATTCACTTATAATATATGGCTATAGGACGAGATTCTTCGAAAATGTATATGGCGGATGAAGAGAATATAGGTCAAAGGGGAGGGATGGGGGGGGGGGTGGGTTGATGTAGAAAGAGATGGTGTGAGGGGAAGTTGAGAGGGGTCTGATGGAGTATTCAACACCCAACCGCATATTATACCCATCATTTGGTTTATAAAAATCGGTTCAGTCATCACCAAGTAATTGATGTGACTAATTCTGGAATACGTCCAGAACCCGAAAATTTCGGAACTGTTGATAGTGGACATTATATTCAAAGAATCTTTGATTGGCCATCAGTGATCTAGACTTGTACATAGAAATGATGTGATCTAGACTTGCAAATAGAAATGGATTTTTAACCTTTGAAGTATCACGATTTTACCGGTTTATATGGGAAATTCCTATGTGGTCGCAAAAAAACAACCTGTAACTTCGGAACCACATGCCAGATACGAATGAATTTGAGTTATTTTGCATCCTTTTTGACATGTATTACACCATTTGGACATCATGGTGTTACCATTTTATATGGGAATTTGCTGGGTGATCGCACTCTTCAACCCGTAACTCCGGAACCGGAAGTCCGATCGACAAAAAAATCAATAGCAGCTTATGAGAGCGTTATACCTTTTATTTTAAATCAAGTTTGAGCGATTCGGTTTAGCAATCTCTGAGAAAAGTGAGTGAGTTTTGAAAACACACACAAACATATACACATACACCCACACATACAGACATTTGTCAATTTCGAAGAACTGAGTCGAATTATATATGATACTCGGCCTTCCAGGCCTCGGTTAAAAAGTCTGTTTTCAGAGTGATTGCATATCCTTTCTTTATGAGAAAGGCAAAAATTAAAGGGTTGTGTACAGGACACGACCACGGTGACATTAAAAATGTAGCTTTTTTCAAGAGCGTGCAAATGAATTTTATCTATCACACATATCGACTCACGTTCTTGTTCACTCGCCTGTTTTCATATGTTACAATTTGCTATATACCCTCCCCATCAAAACATAATTTATTGAAAGTCTTTTAACGGTAATCTATTAATTAATCAAGTATCTCACTAGGTGATTGGCATTATTTGGCTGATCCATCTAGTAAAAATAGGCTGGTCTGTCCAGAAAATATATTCAAAAGAAAAGTTCCATATTGAGAGCTGTGATGAGGAAACCCACGCCCGCCAACGGAAATATACAGATTCTCCATAAAATATGAAATTTCCATTTAAATTTTCAATAGTGTACTAATGAACTTAAGTAAACAATCTTAAGTTTAAGTATTTCTTGATCGATTAGTGATGGAAAAAATGAAATTATTTGATAAATGACATTGTTATGCAACGTTCGCACTACCAGTTAAAACGGGTTTTTATGCTATCTTGGTAACATTTTTCTTGTTGCTAATTATTAAAACGTGTTATAACTCTGTTGTGTAATCATTGTATTATTAAACCAATTCTGCAGCGTTTTATGTTATATAGGTGTTTTATGTGGTAATAGGACTGACATAATTATATCTTCAGTACAGCGGTTTGTTTCATAATTTAAAACAGATTTATTTTAAAATTTAAATTAGTATACCCAACCGTTCTATTTGTTGTATACTTTAAAACGCAATTAGAACTGTGTTTTAAATACATAGGGTAGGACAGATATTCTGACTGGATAAACTGGGAAAACAATTTTAAGTCCAGTAACGCTTAAGACATGGCTTGAATTTGAATCGAAAAAGAACACCCGCTTAAACTGCTGCTGGGACGGTAAGTTCTGTTTTAAAATTTCCGTTGTGTGCAGTACGAAACAAAAGTGTTTGAAGTTAGAAAACAAAAAGTTCTGCTGGGAATGTGATTGTTTCCGATGCAATTACACTCAGATTTTTCACGCAGGGGATACAGGCCGTGTAAATGAAAACCGCGTAAATTTAAAAAAACGCGTTAATGAAAACCGCGTAAATTTCAAAATCCGCGTAAAAAACCTGAGTGTACTCTCCTATATAAAATACTACGCTGCTGAACAGTGCAATAACTACAGAAGCACGTTGTCAGATGCCTTACTGATAAAAAACATATAACCGAAATATGAAACATGAAAACCAATTGGCTCTTTACCCTACGCAGCTACAAAGCGCCGTAAACATGGATTAACAAGTTACAACGCACACGCATGCATAAAAATAAATATATTTTTTTCAAACGCAACACTCTTAAGCAGCACACACCGTATTGAATTAAATCCAAACCACCCCACCCACCCACTTTGCAAATCATTCTGTGACACCATGCTGGTACCTGACAAATCCGCACACGGCCACCGCTGCCGAAAATGCATAGCGTCTACCGCTTATTGTAGTGCCCAGACGCTGCAGTCATGATCTTACCCGTTCGACATAAGAACAAAAACTGATTCAAACGGGTACGCGTCACCTCTATTTATAAACTAACCGTATATGGTTTAGTCACTTAGGTGCTAGTGTGTGCAAATGCCAACGTTACCGAAAATCGATAGCGCTTATTGCATCGCCCGGAGACGACGTTGCTCGTGTGGGATAAGAGCAACAACTGATTTAAACGGACATGCGTTGCTTCTATTTATGACTTTTCGTGTTTCATTGAGCAACTAAGCTGCCCTCTTTTGACGGCTGTGTCTGAGAAATCTGCCCCACGAATGGTATTTTTGTAAACTTTTTAATTTTACCAATTTCCAAAAGTCTACTTTTATTGGGGAGATATTAAATTATTACCAATATTTAAGTTAGGTGTTTCTGAATCGGTTGGTGTATGAATGATTAAAATCCATCTAGTAATATCGGAGTTATGAGCGTGCAAACCTTACATAGTTTCGTTACATGGGAGATTGCTTAGATTTTAGAATGACACCTAGCCCCAGATAGTGGAGTAAGACATTTTTAATGTCAAAAAGGGGGTTAGGTCGGACGAGAAAGGTTTATTGTCATCAGTTGGCTTCAAGCGACACCATCAACGTGGACGACGTTCGTATCCAATAGAGTGTCTAAAATTCAGCATGCTACGCAGAATTGTACTTGGGGACACATTTCGGGACATGAAAACCCGGCCGACATATTACCGCGTGGATGTTCCGCACCAGAGATACTTAACAGTATACGTTGGTGGAATGGTCCGTCATGGGCAAATAGCTGCACTGAAAAAAGGCCGCAGCAAAGATTGGTCAACGAACAAGGAGGCAACACAGATCTCGAGCGACGCAAACCACCAATTACCTCTGCATCCACTTCGGTGTCAAGCTGATTCATTGATGAGTACTGTTCCAGGTTTTACAGCTATTCACGAATGATCAGAGTAACAGCGTATATGTATATGCTGAGTATACACTGATTCGCTTAGTGCAACAACAATGTTTTTCGGATTCGCCTCTCTAAATGAGAGCATGTGTCGGGTAGCTCACGTTTACAATGGTTTCACCCACTTATACCAGAAAGCGACAAGGTCATCCGGATTGGAGGGCGTTTGGGACAGTCTTACCAATCATACGACTTCAAGCACCAAATTTTGCTTCCAAGCTCCCATGCACTCACGAGGCTACTTCTGCTCTCCTATCATCATCGATTGTTGCATGCGGCGCCACAGTTGATGATTAACACTGTGACTGCGGTACTGGCCGTTTGGCGGAAGAAACATCGCAGGACAGATAGTGCACAAATGTAACACTTGGGTGCGAGCTCGTTCCAAATTAATTCAACAATTTATAGCCGAACTTCCTGCTTCTCGTGTCACTGCATCACGACCATTTTCGATGGTCGGGGTTGCTTTTTGGGGACCTGTTCGCATCCAGCCTAGGCATCGACGAGACGCTCTATTGAAAGCTTATGTGGCTGTATTTGTATGTTTTGCCACAAAGGCAGTTCATTTGGAGCTCGTTGTGGATTTAAGTACAAGAAATTTTCTGCAAGCCTTCCGACGGTTTGTCGCGCGTCGTGGATTATGCTCAGATGTTTACAGTGATAATGGTCGTAATTTTATGGGAGCAGTCAACGAATTGCGGCGGTTTGTACAAGGCAAGGAATACAAGGACAAATTCTCCGAAAAGTGCAATGACCACAGAATTCGGTGGCACTTGAACCTTCCGAAAGCGTCTCATTTTGGTGGTCTCTGGGAAGCGGCTATCAACTCTGCTCAAAAACATTTTCATCGAGTTCTCAGTGGACATACTTTGGCTTTCGGTGACATGGCGACGCTCCTTGTTCAAATTGAGTGCTGTCTTAACTCCCGGCCGCTAACACCGCTCAGCGACGATCCTGCTGATCTAGAGCCATTGACTCCATGACATTTCCTTGTAGGATCAGCACTACAGTTCCAGACATCTACTTTGAGACTATTCCGTACAACAGACTTACACGATGGCAGCAAACGCAGAGAGCACTGCAGAATATTTGGAATCGCTGGCATCGCGTGTATCTTGCTATTCTACAACCAATAGCTAAATGATGCAGTCCACCCGTCACCATCGAGAAAAACCGATTAGTTGTCATCATGAATGAAAACTTCCCACCGGCACGATGGCCTACAGGAAGAGTTCACGAGCTGCATTCTGTACCGGATGGGATCGTACGAGTTGTGACTCTGCAAACATCTCGTGGAATCATCACTCGACCAGTGGCAAATTTATGCCTTCTACCAGTCGCTTCATCAGGTACTGAGGATTCTGAATGAATCATCTCAGCAAACATCGTGAATCAGCATCGTTATCTTCAAGAGCTTGGGGTTCCTTCTCGGTCAACCCAAGATCGTCTAGTGCAGGCGATACTACGCAAAGGTTTCTGTGAAGCAGATCAACCAAGATTGAGGATATCTTTCAACGCCTTATTATATAAGGTCCAGGTGAGGACCTGTCCATTAATTTTAGCGTGTCATCCAGATCTATTGAGTCTTTTTTTACATGTATTCAACGAGCAACGAATCAGCAAAGCCGACGGACGCCTTGAATCAACTGCGTATTGCTACAGTCGTCCAGAAATGGTTAATTCTGCGGGGAGGAAGATGTGCGATGATCATATGCAGGTGCCATAGTCCAGAATTCAACAACACCAACACTCGATGCAACACCAGTGATAGCGTCTTACTGTACTTGGCAGCGAACGAGCTTTGGGCAGCCATTGCTAGTTCGGCGCGAAGCCAGTGAAGAAGCCATAACCTAATGGCACAAAATATATTTTATTATAAGATGACTTTTAGAATATAAATGCATAGTTGTAAAATTTCGTACATGATCCTTTACGTTGAAATAAACAATTTTATGTGTACAAGTGCACGGAAAGTGACTACGATGTGCAATTTTTAATGTGCCCGGCTAGTGAGTTTTTCACTAACCTTTTGCTAGAGTCACTACAGGCGAAGGTGGCAATTTTATTCCGCCTAAACTTTCCTGGCTTTTTTATGTTTGTGACTGCACCCAAAGAAGATACCAGATTCTATCTGGGTTACCCTCGGCTAGCTGCTCCGTTGTACCGAGATGCGCGTACCCCTTGTCTTGGTATTCTTGGATTTGACGATGCAGGTTCTCTTTCAATTACGTTGCATTCGACGTTCCAGCCATTTGAACCGAGATACTGCAATGGGATAGCTGTCCGGAAGAACAAATTTGTCGTACTTCCACAGCATCCCTGTTTCGAACCGAATACCAACGCGTTTCATAGTACTCTCTAAGAGGTGCTGGGCCCGTTGATCATCCGCAGACAAAGATGTGACTATTGGAGTCATGGTGGCTTGCTCAACGGCGAAAAATTATTTCATCGCGTCATGTGGTGTGCCATTAGTCGTACATTCGCAGGCGTGTAAGTTATATGCCTTCATAAGCCCTTCTCGCTGTTGACCATACACGCACCAACCCAGTCTAGTTTTCACTGCTGTGGGGCCAGATTCGTTTCCTTCACTCACCTTCAATGGTAGGGCTAACCGTAGATTGTCGATCCCGATCAGTAGCTTGGGATTAACGTTCTCGTAGCTCTGTATCGGAATCTGTTTTAAATGTTCGAACCGCTTCACTGCCTCTTCCATATGAAAATTCTGGCTTGGTAGATTGAGACTGCTGACAGTCCTAGCTCCGACCTCCTTAGAACGTTTGCTTTGTGTCGCTCTCGAGATTTCGAAGGCAATTTTGGTACCTTATGCCATCGTTTATTTACTTCGACGTCCTTGAACACGTCGCAATCGCGTAGGCGATGACCAGCTTTGATGCACATCAGGCAATCGTACGTTTTGGTGTCTCCCGAAGTAACGTGACTTTCGTTGCTCGGAAAGTCCGAGTTAACCCACCCTTTGTCTTGCGGTCTTTCTTTGCCGGAGACCCTCCGTGATTCCGGTTCGAATAGAACGACGCTTGATGCATCTTGAACGACACCGTCCATATAATCGCAGAAGGTTTTTAAATTAACGGTCGCCATCTCTCGCCTGTATCCGGCTCACATTAACTTTTGATCGGCTGGCTGCTTGCCAACCAGTTCTTGAACAAGTGTGGAGTTCGAAATAGTGAAATAGTGCCTGTACCGCCATACCGTATTCAATCAGGCTTTCAAGTCGGTCTGACTTTAGAGCTGAGAGCGATCGTACCTTCAGCAACAAAGCATTTATTAATAATTCTGGTCGCCCATAGCGCATCCGTAGAATTTCAATAATATGAGGGATCACGTCTGGTAGCACTAGTCGACTGCGTACTGTCTCGAGAGCGTGTTCCTTTAGGCACCGTTAAAGTTGAATCATGTTTTCTTCATTAGTATAATCGCAAGCTTCCGTGATGTATTTGTAATTCGATATGAAAATCGGCCACTTTGACGGATCTCCAGAGAAACAGGGCAGGACGTGTGCCAGAGATTGTCGCGCAGCCAGCTGTTGCTGAGTTGGGCCGGGGTTCGTTGGCGGTGATTTGAATTGGGTATTTGACATACAGATGGAAGGAGATGACTGATTCGAACAGTTAAACGGGGACAGTGATCGATACTTTTCAGCGGGTGTAGCTTTTTCGATGAGTGCGCGGCCTTGGCGCTGCTGCTGAATAACGTAGTTTATCGTAGTGGTACGCTCTTTAGTGATTTTCGCGCTATAATTGCTCTGCCGCTGGTCAACATTCTCAATAACCGCGTCCGAACGCCTTTTAGAGATAGCTCCCAACGATTTCATCTGCGGCTTGGGGATTACCTTTTCTGAATGCTGTCCATTGGATGCCATGCATTCAGTAAACTCCATACTTGAGAAGAATATCATGCATTCATTCAAACGACGTACGACATCCATCAGTGTTTCTTGGTTAGGGTTCGATAGTGGTTTACGCTGCTCATGACTATTCCTCTGTTCATGCCCGGTCGCTGATACTTTGATTAGACCTGTTCCAGGTGTTTCGATTTGTCCTCCAACAGCCCCTTCTTCAGTTTCCATACTCTTTTCAACCCAGTGCCTTACTCGTTCCAGGCTTTCACGATAACTTCTTCGACTTCGCAGGATTTGTGTCCCTTCTGCTATGATCGTGTATAGCAGCTTTTGTTTCTCGTCAAGTAATTTCTGTCGAAGATCCAATTCAAGTCGCTTCTATTCTAACTCTTATCGTTCTTGAAGACAACTCATTGCGTGGCTCAGTTGAGATGCACGAGAAGAGACACGGTTTTTTGTTGACATATTACACGGGGACGCATTTCGAGCATACCTAGGCCCGATCACTTATTGAATCTGTGACACCAGAATAAGAAAAGTGCCACCACGAGTCGCACGAGTCGCATTGGATAAAGTTGTCTGCAGTCTCTGGTCTATTACATGCGGCACAGCTACTCGACTCAGCGTTGAGGTTAGATTTCATCGGTGGAGTACGAGTCATCGGCATCGCACCATGAATATTTTGAAGATTGTTTAGGACCAGTAAGAACGTCGCACTGTTTTTGATAGCCATGTATTTGTCGCTTCAAAACTGGAATTTTAATACAATTTGGTAAACTTATAACTATATTTAATTTTGAGCTTGCTATTCAGTGGCCTTCAAATTCTTACAGCCTAATACATTTTTGTCCTGATTGAGGAACAAGCAGTGAATTATATTCCTAGAAAAAATGTTAGGATTAAGTCTGATTTAACATCAAATTAAATACCATTATAATTAAAAATATTACAACTCTTAATTTCTGTTGCAGTTTTGCTGAGTCACACCTTCAATCACTCACTAATGACAGTTCTCTAGAGAAACCGCTATTTTGTAGATTGGCGAGTCAATCGTTGATGGCGGACAGGGTTGCCGACTCATCATTCGCGTCAACATGATCGATGGATGAACTATGGACCAATCCGTACAATCCATGGGTCGCCAACGAGCTACTCTCAAACATTGATTGTCCATTTATTATGGACGAATATTAATGCACTACGTATGTCGAGGAATATGTAAATAAAACAAATAGGGGAGTTAGTAATTTGCATCCAGAATTAGTCAAGCTGCACGAAGAATACTCTGATCAAGATTATGCTTCATTACTAAAGAAAGTCAATATTAAAATTCAGAATTCAGTTGAAATGTGTGCACAAGAAGCGGCTTGGTATTTAATAGAGATGCACCGAATAGTTCTATTCGGCTTTTAGCTGAATACCGAATATTTAATGTTTAATGATTCGGCGTACCTTATATTCGGCTTAAATCAAAATCGGTTGATATTCGGTATTTTCTTTTATTTTGTTTCTTTTAAATATATCATGAATATTAGACTATTATTTATCATATTCGACCGGAAGTCACTTTTTATCATTCGGCGTACCGTACATTCGGCTTAAATCAAAATTGGCTGGTATTCCGCCCGAATATTCAGTCGACCGAATATTCGGTGCATCTCTAGTATTTGCTGCGACAGCCAATGTCAGAAGCGAGCAGAAAAGCTGAATTTATACCAACAATGTGGCCACATGAACATACAAAATCAAGAAAACATACAAAACAAATGCACGAAGAAGACATTAATGATGACTCGACCGATGTTTGGACACTTAACATTATTCAAAAGTATGAGCAGCGTGAGGGACTCGGCGACATTTGTTTGGCAGATTTTATATCTTGTTATACTAAGGATAGAAGTAGTATGAACAGTGCTGGAAGAACGAAGTCGGCTGTCTCAGTCTAGATTATCAAAACAAGGGTTTCTTACTACCCGACGTTTCGGCCTTTGGTGGTGGCCTTTTTCAAGGGAAACTACAATTTTATTGGAGAGGAACATTAACATAAATACATAAAAACATGAGGACAACATGAGGGCAGATTGGGTTTACATTGTGAACTTACTAAAGTCTATTGTTTATCGTCAAAATGTCGCTGTCCGACAGTACGATGTCTGGTGAATGTGTCTGGATGCATGAAAAATGTGCTTCTGGATGCGCGAAACTAAAGCGAATTTGCATTTAAAATTTTTATCGATCTATATTGGGCCACTACTACACTGCTTGACGGTTGTTTGAAAATTGAAAATAGGTTTGACGTGCAAAGCTCACACTCAGCTATCTTGGCCCAAAACATCTACGGATGAAGCTTTTGGCACTATGGTATTAGTATAACTAGAGGCTTTTTTATTATTTGGCTTTTGTCTACTACTACCCTGACTTGTTTTGACAGAGTGTAAGATCCCAGCGTAAGTGGTGTTGAGGCCCTGTACATCGGTGCGATGGTTTACGGTGTTGGCTGTGTTGGTGATGTGGCACATCTCCAACAGTGGTAATGCTGATGATCGGAAAGCTCTGTCGATGATCTTCGTTTGATTAAGCGCAAAGCTGTGTCCGTGTTTAATCATGTGATGGATGAGTGCTGTTTTCTCCCCCAAGCTGGCGATTTCTTGGTCTGCGTGTTCTGGTGGGTTGTTAGTGAGGCTGGAATATTTGTTAATATTTGACCTATGGCCACTGAGTCTAGTGCGGAGTTGGTTTTTGGTCATACCAATATATGACTTGCTACATCCCTCACAAGGGATACTGTATATGACATTGGATTGTTGTAATGGTTCTACGCTGTCTTTGACCTGTCGTAGTATGCCCCTGGTTGTTTTGATAGGTCTGTGGGCTAATTTTACTGCTGGGTAATCTGCTTGCAGAGTTGCTGTGATGCATTTGCTGAGAAGTGGAATGTATGGTAACGATTTGTATGCAGTTTCTGGTGCTGTTATGTTGGATGTTGGCGGAGGATCGTTGTTATCATTGGAGTCTTCGGTGGCGGCATAGACGACGGATGCACTAGTGTAAATTGAATGAGTTGTTTCCAGTAGTGGGTGGTTTTGCGAGATGTTTTTAGAGTGATCGATGGTCTGATGATGCTGTTGTGTGGACGTTTTTAACTGTTTGGCATGGTGCTTGTTGATTAGTCGGTTGATTAATGCTGAGGGATAATCATTTTGTTTGAGATGTTGGTAAATGATATGTTTTTGCTGGTCAGCCGACTTGTTGGTAGTGAGCTGAACGATCCGTTTAATGAGATTAGTTGCTACGTTGATTTTAATCGATGTGGGATGGAAAGAATGATAATTTATCAAACGGCCTGACGCAATTGGCTTGGAGTACCACTGTGTGCTAATGGTTTGGTCCTTGTTTCGTATAAGTAAGGTGTCAAGGAAGGGAAGTTTACTGTCTGATTCGAGTTCAATTGTGAATTGAATGTTTTCGTTATAGCTGTTAAAGATGTGCAATGTCTGTTGGACTTGGTTCTTTGGCAGTGCCAGCACTAGATCGTCGACATATTTCCGCAGAACTGGTATCTTGAACGGAAGGCTTCTTATAACTGTGCTAATCAGATTTTCCATTACAATGTCAGCTAAAATAGGTGATAGGGGACTGCCCATAGCAGTTCCGAACGTTTGCAGGTAAAATTTATCTCTGAATCGGAAATAGCTATTGTTCAAGCAAAACTCGACGATCTCTATGAACAAATCCAGATTGATGTTGGTAGCTGTTTGGATGTCGGGCCACTGCATGATTATTTGATGAATGACAAGGTCCTTCGGGATGTTTGTGAATAACGAGACAACATCAAAGGACACCAGTATGTAATCCTCCGGTAACGTTACCTTATTGATGTACTCGGCAAATTTGAAACTGTCCGCGATGTTGTACTTGCTGATGAAGCTGTCTTTCAGGATGTTGGCTATGTATTTGGCAGTGTTGTACGTTGGTGCAGTCACGTTCGGGACGACTGGGCGGAGTGGGAGGTTTGATTTGTGGGCTTTGGGTTGCCCGTAGATAGATGGACAGATGGCGGTGTTGGTTTTTAGTTTGTACGCTGTTCTTTGATCTATGAGTTTTAGGTTGAGAAGTCTTGTAACTATTTCGTTGTTTTTCCTTTGGATGGTAGATGTTGGGTCCTTAGGAAGAATTTTATACGTTGCACTTTCTAGCAAAGTCAACATCTTGTACTCGTAGTCCTTTAGGTACATGATGACCATCCTCTTGCCTTTATCTGACTCCAAAACACACACGTCTTGATTCTCTTTAAGAAATCGCACTAGACTCAGTGGCCATAGGTCAAATATTAACAAATATTCCAGCCTCACTAACAACCCACCAGAACACGCAGACCAAGAAATCGCCAGCTTGGGGGAGAAAACAGCACTCATCCATCACATGATTAAACACGGACACAGCTTTGCGCTTAATCAAACGAAGATCATCGACAGAGCTTTCCGATCATCAGCATTACCACTGTTGGAGATGTGCCACATCACCAACACAGCCAACACCGTAAACCATCGCACCGATGTACAGGGCCTCAACACCACTTACGCTGGGATCTTACACTCTGTCAAAACAAGTCAGGGTAGTAGTAGACAAAAGCCAAATAATAAAAAAGCCTCTAGTTATACTAATACCATAGTGCCAAAAGCTTCATCCGTAGATGTTTTGGGCCAAGATAGCTGAGTGTGAGCTTTGCACGTCAAACCTATTTTCAATTTTCAAACAACCGTCAAGCAGTGTAGTAGTGGCCCAATATAGATCGATAAAAATTTTAAATGCAAATTCGCATTAGTTTCGCGCATCCAGAAGCACATTTTTCATGCATCCAGACACATTCACCAGACATCGTACTGTCGGACAGCGACATTTTGACGATAAACAATAGACTTTAGTAAGTTCACAATGTAAACCCAATCTGCCCTCATGTTGTCCTCATGTTTTTATGTATTTATGTTAATGTTCCTCTCCAATAAAATTGTAGTTTCCCTTGAAAAAGGCCACCACCAAAGGCCGAAACGTCGGGTAGTAAGAAACCCTTGTTTTGATAATCTAGACTGAGACAGCCGACTTCGTTCTTCCAGCACCATATACCAGTCGTAATCTACATAAGTATGAACAGTTATAAGCTGCGAAGCATCCCTCGAATAGTGCGATGGAGAAAATATAAAATGAGCGAGTAAAACGATTTCAAGCATGAAATGGTTCTTTTGTTTGAACCATTCCAGAACAAATTGCGATATTCTCAATCGCAACAAGTTTATTAAATTGTATGACCAAAATGAGGCATTTATATTGAAAAAACTGAAAGAATATGATGGCAATATAAACCTCGAGCATATCTATTTGAAGTCTATTTGAAAAGTTATGAACGATTTTTGCTGAAAAATGCACCATTTTTAAAAATTTATTATTTTTTTACAGAAATAACGCTCTCGCAGTTTTTTTCACTAAAAACTAGAAAAGTTCCGATCTTTCAAATGAAGTTAAAAAATTGAAAATCCATTTGCAATCTTGGAAGATACAGAGCTTTGAAAAAACCATTTTTGCTTTGAAAATCGCCTGTAACTATGCCAACATATGAGATAGAAACTTGATTGCTTCGGCAAAAATGTGCAATTACAAAAGTTCTAAAAATCTCTAGAACAAAGTATTTGCGAGAAATAAACATATAAAAAGTTATTATTAGAAAACCAATTTTTCAAGAGCCACCCTACCTTAAATGTTGCAAAAATTATAACGAATGAACTATTACAGATAGCTATACAGTTTCTTCAGAAAAGTTGCTTCAATTTGATTCATTTATAACTTTGTAGAAAATTATGTAGTTGAATTTGACACATCTAAAAAGTTGATACTTGGAACACCCAAACCACAAGGACCACCCTAATTCAACTGATATAAAAAATAGCCACAAAGTTCTAAGAAAGTTCTCCGAAGACACTACATATCTAAAACCAACAGTTTAGGCGCTAACAGTATTGTCTTCCTAAATACAGCTTTGGGACCATAGTGCAATGCTATGACCAAGCTAATCTATTGCGCTATGGGCTACACATGTAGAACAACATAATTTGATTCTACAATTAATTGATATCTTGCACAGTTTCGACGGGACGAATACACCTTTGCAGATATTCTTCACTTGTCCTGCAGGAAGTAGTAAAGCCAGAGGGGGAACAACTTGACAGCTCCTATGCAAATCGTTGAAACCACTTTTTTGGGTCTGTGGATCTAAAATGGCGGATCAATCTTTATTCAAGAGCAATTTCTAAAAAAAGCGTAAACTTGTTCACAGTGAAAATTTACTTGTACAGATTTTTTTACTTTCGATAATTCTTTTTTGAAGACTTGAAGGGAATTTGTGTTGTTTTGTTATAAAAATAATGCATCTTTATTGAATCATTTGAAAATAATAATTGTCCCATTTATTATTTTCAAATGATTCATGATTTTTTGGAATCATCAGCATACAAACAAGCGGCGCTTATACTAGTTAGTGAGCACCTTCATTTAGTCTTAATATATTAGGTAGTAATATTTGTTTTGCAATGTAAGCAACACACACAATGATACTGAACTGTTTTTCTCCCACTCCGATAAAAATGAGTTGTCATCACTTCTGAATTTCGTGGAAACCTTTGCACTGTAAATGTCGCAGCGCCTATCAATGAGATGCTATGCTGTCAGAAATAATCAAATGAAGTCAATCCCACCTTTATTAAATGCGATCAACGACAAGCTTTCGAGAATTGGCGACGGGAGAAGAAAAAGTTCACACTAGAAGCGCACTCAAATCAAATCAGGCCTTTTACGTTTTACATTCGGCACAATTTGTTATCCATTTATGAAACTCCAAAATGACGAATTACGTTTTACATTCGGCACAATTTGTTATCCATTTATGAAACTCCAAAATGACGAATTAACTTGTTTGTATTTATATTAAATTATTACGCTGTCTTGAAATGATCATTTTGATTACCTCTTCCGAATGTAAATAAAGAAAACAAGTTCGTAAAAGACGTCACGGAATTATTTTCTCGCATAGAAATTTACAGTTAGTGGACGGCGTTCTATGGTGGCGACATAACTCGAAACACGGTGGTTTCAAACAACTTAGGCAAAACGTCAAGTTGCAGGAGGGTTTGGTAAAACCTTTACACTTTGAATTTTGATGGAGACGTATAATCGTTTCAGTCAATCCCCTAATTTGCTAAAAAATGTATATGTTTCTTCTGCATCAATAGGAAAAGTAGCGGTAGCTATTGGTGTCATTACAGTTTATTCCGCTTTTCGCATTACAATGGCACGTAAACATAATTCGAAACTTGAACTCGAAACTCTTCAACTGTATCGTAATGCTTTCACAGGAATAAAAGCAATCATTATCGATGAAGTGAGTATGATAGGTGCAGATGTACTTAACCCTAGAACGTTTCACTGGGGTACAAATGTACACCACGCCTTCTTTGGGGACGTGTAAAAACGGGAATTCGGCATTTACCGACCTGCGACCCTAACCATAATTCAATTTAGAGTTCCTAGTAAGAGTAGGAAAAGATGGTATTTGCTTATAACCTTCGTGGAAGCAGGTGTCAAAGTTGGCGTGGGGTACATTTGTACCCCAGTGTACTGTTGCCGTTAGTGTTTCGTCAGGTTTCGTGCTGTCAGTGGAAATGTGATTCGTGACAATACCAGTTTAAATACTAGATGTTTTACTACGATAGTAACAATTAGTATTATATAATCGTTTTTAATCGTTTATTTAGTTAATTTAATTTAATTTTGAAGCGGAACAAAAAATCGTTCTCATTTTTGCTGATTTTTATTGTTTTATTGTTAATTTTTTATAGTTTTTCAAAGCAATCGATCGCAAGTATAATTTGTGCACTTCGTGGTATTTTCCAAAACCGATTTTAAACTTTCACTCTTCAAAACAATTGCAGTTTTTCAAAAATATCGAAATTCCATTTTATACTGTATCAAGATTATTCTTTCAACTTTTCAAATTTTGTTTTTTTTTTCAAATCGGTTGAAAATTCGCAAAACTATAGTAATTTTTATGAAAAAAGTCAAATCAGCGATTTTTTCGCTTTTTATTTTGTTCATTATTTATCATTATGTATCATTGATTCAATAAATTCCGTACTTTCACTTACACAGCTGTTTTTGCAATCGAAAAACGAAGAAAATGGAGTATTATACATTTCTCTTGTTGGCATTTTTACCTGCGAAACTTGCGATCAAAAGCGTGGGGTACATTTGTACCCTAGTGCAACGTTCTAGGATGGAAAACGCAAGTACAACGTTCTAAGGTTAATACCATTCATACTCGAACGCAAAACATCACTGGTAACTTTGAAATTCTTTTCAAGGGCCTGTACTATGGCAATCCATAAATTTTTTTCCATTAGTGCAAGTTATGCGTCAAACCGATGTTCAATTTTCCACCATAGGGGAACATGGGGAGACTTGACCAAGCGTAAAATTCTATTTTTGGCTATGGTGTCTTCTATTCGATTCTTAAATTTTTTTCAAAAATATTTTTATGCTTGTTTCGATCCCTTAAGGTAATTTTAAAAGCTTGGAATGAAAAATCCTTTCCTTACAGAAAATATTGCCTGTTTAAAAAATTTCCGTTAAATGATGTAATTTTTTATCAAACTTTGTATGGACATATCAACTCGACTACTAATTACTATTAATGTACTAATATACCACCTTAATCTTTGTGAAGCAGTGAAATGATTTTACATAAATTGGAACATTGGAATAGTTATTACTGGAAATTGAATGACATTGAACGCAATAATTAATGTTGGGGAGACTTGACCAAGATTTTATGGGCTGACTTGACCAAGTGGCAATTGACGAATTTCGCGCCAACTCCAACAAATTTTGGCAGCACCCTCTCAGATTTTAATGAAACTTTCTGTACATGAGAACTTTGTCAGAAAAAGCCACTTTGAAGGGTGGCCAGATAGAATTCCTTAATATCGGTAGGGTCACTAAAAGTTCATCGGTAGTTATCGGTAGGCCGGTTTGTTGTCCCAAAAACGTAGTGTTGACAAAGAATTGTAAAATACTGAAAACACAGATCTCAGACCAAATCCAACCCAACAATGAATGTTGAGTAGGATGTGTCCAAAATCAATAAAAATCGGTAGTTTTCGGTAGGGATAACAAAATATCGGTAGTTTTCCCATGGTCATCTGGGAATCCGTAGGGAAGACCAAAATCGGTAGGACTACTAATGAATCGGTAGGTCTGGCCACCCTGCACTTTGCATACTTTGTTTTTTCCAAAAATGATCTAGACTGTCTTTTGAAAACGGCCAAACTTTTTTTACGAATTTTTTTCAAATGGCTATAGTTTAAAAATGACAAATCCTACAAAAAATGCTGTAGGAATGATTTTCACATAATTAGTCAAATTTTTGAATAAAATATTGAAAAAATTCTTCATTGACTCCTACCCTGAAAAAAACCATTTTTAAACTTTAAAGTCGATTTACAAAAAAAAAATGAAATTTTGTTGCAAGATAGGTAATTATGTTTCCTACTTACCGTCAAAAATTGAAAGGCACTTTCAAGGAAAAAAAGTTATTTGAAAAAAAAAATTCCTTGCCCAAACTGATTTTTTTTTCAGTGTATTTTTATCGAAAACTAAACCAATGAAAGTCATAATCATCTCAGAATCCATTTGCCCAGCTGCTAGTTGCCTGATACATGCAAAAAGTATCATTAACGAATTTGGTATATATTCATAACAAACTTGAATGACTGGAAGATTTGAAGATCGGAAGACTGGAAGATTGAAAGATTGGAAGACTAAAAGACTGGAAAACTGTAAGACTAGAAGACTGGAAGACAAGAAGACTGTAGTTCATTTGTTCCTCTCAAAACTGATAAATTTTATGAAACAATTGACAAACTTTTCTAAAATTTATTTTATGTCTGATGGAGCAGCGGCACAATACAAAAATAAGAAAAACTTTGCAAGCTTGTGTAGATTCCAGTCAAAGTATGAGTTAAGCGCAGAATTGCATTTTGTTGCAGCATCCCATGGAAAAGGACCCTGTGATGCTATTGGTGGCACTCTCAAGCGAATGGCAAAAAGAGCCAGTCTTGCTCGCGACTATGGAAATACCTTAACAAGTCCCCGAGAGTTATATAACTGGGCAGTTGAACATACTGATAAAAATATCACAAAATTAATTTTCTGCTCACTGAACAGTACAACAAAATGTCAGAAGAAGAGCTGTATAATAACTCCAAAACAATATCTGGAACTCAAAAATTCCACAGTTTTGTGCCTATTCGTGGGGGCAAAGTAGAGAGGAAAAGGTATTCCAATTCATAAGATGAACCAAAAATATTTTCCGTGTATAAAAATATTACAAAATAACGTGCATGAAAAAAGTTTTAAGACAAATGTAATATATAAAAATAAATAACAATTATGTAAAATTCAATACATAATGTTGTGGTGGTTATTTCTTTCTCTGATTCTTTCTCAGCGCTAAACAAGAAAATAAAAAAGTAATAATGGAATATTTGTTTAACGACATAAACTCTTTTCAATGGGATTCTTGATGAAGGGGTTACATATCTTTTAGTGATAAAAATGGCAAGACAGTTTGAATTTACGTAAAGGAATAAAGCAATGATTGCATTACATCAAACTTATAATATTTTGGTAGTACATTTTCAGTAAAATAAACAAGCATAAGTTTATAAAAATAAATTGATAATTGGCGGAGTTATGGCTTTTCCCCGAAACCCTTTTCTATTTAAGAGGTTTTCGGTGATCACGATTGGAGACCAATAGATCATCTAATATCCCAAAACTCAAAAAAATCTATAAGTATATGAGTATTCCCCGTACCTTAACGTTTAGTTGAATAAATAACAATATTTTCCTATTTAGTAAAAAATCGCTGCTTTGAGCTCTAAAAATTGTATTAAAAAAATCTTATCCATGAAACAAAAATTTATTAATAAAAAAGGAATCGTTAATGTACGAGAAAAATTAATTACAATCAATTGAAAAAAAAATTAAGAAAATCTAATATGTAGTTTTTCGGCAATCGTGATCACGGAAAAACCATTTTTAGTAAAACGACATTTCGAGATAATCGAGTTTAAAATTTCAAATTACTACTGTTCTTAGTAGACGAAGCGTGCTTGAAAGCGCTGTAGCTTTCGATCTATTTCTCGGATCTGTATAAAAATTTGGAAAAACATTATCAAGGAGTTGTACTTTCAGATAAGTAATAAAAAATTCCTATTTCATGAAAATTGAAAAAGTAGTTAACCCCTTAATAAAAATATGCTTAGTTGCTAAATTAGACAATATCTTCTCACAAACTGAGTTTTATTGGATTCTGAGATGATTATGACTTTCATTGGTTCAGTTTTCGATAAAAATACACTGAAGAAAAAAATCAGTTTGGACAAGGAAAAGTTATTTTCAAATAACTTTTTTTCCTTAAAAGTGCCCAACTTGAACTTTTGACGGTAGATAGGGAACATATTTATTTATCTTGAAACAAAATTTCATCCAAATCAAAAATGGGTTTTTTTTGTAAATAGACTTTAAATTTTTAATTTCGAGTTTTTTCAGTATAGGAGTCAATGAAGATTTTTTTCAATATTTTTATTCGAAAATACGACTAATTTTGTGAAACCCCTCCTACAACATTTGTAGTAGGATTTGTCATTTTTAGACTATTGCCATTTGAAAAAATTGGTAAAAAAAGTTTGGCCCTTTTCAAAAGACAGTCTAGATCATTTTTGAAAAACAAAATATGCAAAGTGGCTTTTTGCGACAAAGTCTTCATGAACAGAAAGTTTCATTAGAATCTGAGAGGGTGCTGCCAACTCCGAATACGATTTGGCAAAAAATTCGCCAATTAGCTGAAGAAAGATACAAAATTCCTGATATTTGTTATGCTTTGATATCTACTGTTAATGTTAATCACGCCATAAAAAATCCCACCTCAAACATAAATCTTTATATTTTAGTATTAGTAAACAAAGTTAGCAATAGTAGGGTGGATGTACCAATAGTCACATACTTAAGGAAAACTTTTGTTAAAATATCGATAAATAGACCTATGGACAATGTTATTACATTAAACGAAAGCTTTCAATCCCTACTTCACAGGAAAAAATATAAAGATGGTTTAAAACATATGTACCAATTGTGGTGCAATCGCTAATTTCGGTTCCTATTGTTGCAAATCCCATTGATTTCTTATGGGACTTGCAACTATAGGTACCGTAAAACGGGGTGACCTTGATCAGCGGGGTGACTTTGATCACTCGAAACTTTTTTCCTAGATCGCTTATTAAACCAGAATAATCTACCGAATCATTTTAATTTGAACTGATTTTTACTATAAACTTATAAAATGCTGATTTGTTATACTTTTTGAGTATATTGTTCGGTTTTTGGGTACAAAAACTACAAAAAACCGAAATTTGACTTTACCTTATTTTTACGATGCTTCGTAAAGTGTTTATTTTTTATAAAACAAATAAATCTCAGATTTGAGCAAAAGTAATAAATTAAAAGCGAGTTTTTATTTTCCTTTAGATTGGGATGTACCAACTTTAGTTTTAAGAGTTTGTTTATTTTAAATACATTTTTTGTAAAACTAGTTGGCAATTATTTCAAATTATTTTAAGCTAAAATTCGCAACATTTTTTTATTGTTCAATATTCCAACGTGTTAGAATGGATGAAATTTTTTGTACATCGATAAAGCACTGAAATAAAACAATTTTAGCAGCTTTAAAAGTTTTCAGAATCTTTTATTCTAGTTGGACACGAATTATAGGAATTCTGGTTACTCGAATTTTACAGTACATTGAAATACTTTGTATAATACCAATTAACATCAATTAAACAATGAATATCTTTCCAGAATCAGTTTAAACAAGCATTTCAATGAAAAACATTGACAATGATAACTTAATGTGTCCTTAATCACCACCAACATTGACGTTGAAGATGGAATGGTTAACGGTGCTATATGGGAACTCAAATTTATCGAAAACTGTGAAGATGTTTCCGGTGAACATGTTAACCGTCTTTGGATGAAATTCTAAAGTGATGTTATCGGTGGCACTTTGAAAATTGAATGTTGTCCTTACTGTATTCTAAACCTGGTCAACTGCAGTTTGATTGGGTTCCTCTTACAAAGCGATCAGCTGGCATTAAGCTTGGTAGATCACTTGCAAACGTATTCAATTTTCGGTTGTAAGTGCGTGTGCGCTTACAGTACACAAATCGCAGGGAGGTAACTTCTCTGAAGCTGTATTTGGCTGCGATAAAGGTCTAGAACAATAATTGGTTTATGTTGGACTATCGCGAGTCACATCAATGGATGGACTTCATTTAACAAATTCGAAAAACAATTTTAAATTTAACCACTGTAAGGGTAGTAATACACCCCGAATTGTGGAGCTGAGAAGAGAAATAGAACGCTTACCATAAAAACTAATAACAATGAATTGCTGAATTTGATTGCATCCATAGATTATAGTTGCAGCATGATAAGTTTTAATGTACAAAGTATGAATTCTCACATATATCACATATATCAATATCAACTGACAATTTAGTAACCAAAGTCAACATTTTAGCCCTCAGTGAGACTTGGTTGACCAATTGTTTTGCTGTAGATATATTCGGTTATAGTTGTATCGCCGAATCCAAGCGCCCTCATTCTAAAGCTGGTGCTTTTGCAATGTATCAAAGGATGACTGCATTTACCATGGCTATTGTCCATGAAATTTAACAAGTTAGTGAAGAGCATGACAAAAATTTGTCTTTGACGAATATTAACGACGACATTTGTTCAACGGAGGTTATCTTAAAAGGTATTAAAACGTTGCTGATTGCTGTATACATTTCACCAGACACAACAATGAAAGAAAAACTATTTTTCGTTACACGTAATTTATTTACGTACGCTAGGAAAAATATTCCGATTGTTGTTTCGGGAGGTTTTAACTTAGACATTTCAAAGCAAGAAAATATGAAATTTGTTCATTTCATGAATGAATGTCACAAGCTCCATTTTATATCTGATCCTTCACAAGCTACTACGCTTACTACGCATGTACCATTGATCTCGTGTTTGCCAGAAATGTCAATGTAGAAACCCGAAGATATATTTCGTACTTTTCATATCACAGACGAGTACTTTGTTTAATTGATCCAGTGGTATCATTGGAAATCTGCAATAAACAACACATCATAAAATTATAGCCGGTTGATGACCTACACCTACACCAATCATATCCGAATCGCTATCATAAACAACAGAGCAGCCTGTCTCGGAGGATTAAGCTCAGAGAAGGAGTTCCCAGCACTTCCAGGAACATCAAAAATCCCAAGTGTTCCTTTGTTTCAGTTCGAGAATAATCACAGCACTTGAATTATAAAACTCTCGGACATAGTGGACTGGATAATAAAAACTTTCAATATTACTGATCCTATTGAAAGTCTTATGTTAGCTTTTCTCCCTACAGAACATTTTTGAAGCAGTTGACTGCTAAATGACCCCTTCTCTCAGCGATTGTATCCTTCGATGGCTAACTCATCGAACGAGGTCACGGATTTGATCACTGTTCTACAGTGGAATTGCAGAAGTATCATCCCGAAAATCGATTCCTTCAAAATTTTAATAAATAATTTGAGTTGCGATGCATTTGCATTATGTGAAACTTGGTTAACTTCCGACATAGATCTCAACTTCCACGACTTTAATATTATTCGCCTGGATCGAGACACCCCGTATGGAGGAGTGCGTTTGGGGATCAAAAAGTGCTATTCCTTCTACAGAATTAACCTTCTCTCGATAACAGGTATTGAAGTTGTTGCTTGTCAAGTAACAACCAAAGGCAAAAGCTTTTGCATAGCTTCCATATATATTCCCCCAACACCGCGGTTGGGCACCGACGGCTACAAGACATCGTAGAATGCCTGCCAGCACCGCGACTAGTTTTAGGAGACTTTAACTCTCACGGTACAGCATGGGGTTGCCTCTATGATGATAACCGGTCTTCCTTAATTCAGGATCTTTGCGATAACTTCAATTTGACAATTTTAAACACGGGTGAAATGACACGGATTCCTGCTCCTCCAGCGCGCCCGAGCGCCTTAGACTTGTCCCTTTGCTCAACATCGCTGCGGTTAAATTGCACGTGGAAGGTAATTCCTGATCCCCACGGCAGCGACCATCTGCCGATTGTAGTCTCAATCAATAACAGTTCAAGGCCAATCAATATTTCGTATGACCTAACATGAAATATCGATTGGAAGAGCTATGCTGCCGCGATATCCGACAACATCGAATCTACCCAAGAACTTCCTCCGGAGGAAGAGTACAGCTTTTTAGCTGGATTGATTCTCGACAGCGCGAATCAAGCTCAGACTAAACCAGTCCCCGGCGAGAACATACAAAAACGCTCTCCTAATCCGTGGTGGGACAAAGAGTGCTCAGACGTGTACGCGGAGAAGGCCTTCCGGGACGACGGGTTACCCGCTAGCTATCGACAATATGCAACGTTAGAAACGCGAATGAAGAGTTTGATGAAAGCCAAGAAACGTAGTTACTGGCGCCGGTTCGTTGACGGACTAACGAGAGAAACATCGATGAGCCCTCTTTGGGGCAAAGGAAACAAGGAAAACAAGTCTCCGACTACAATTCGTATCGTCCGATCGCAATGCTATCCTGTATCCGGAAGTTATTCGAGAAAATGATCCTATTCCGCCTCGACAATTGGGTCGAAGCAAATGGTTTACTGTCAGATACACAATTTGGCTTTCGCAAAGGCAAAGGGACGAACGATTGTCTTGCGTTGCTCTCAACTGAAATTCAAGTGGCCTATGCTAGCAAAGAGCAGAGGCATCAGTGTTCCTAGATATTAAGGGGACTTTTGATTCAGTTTCGATCAACATTCTTTCAGAGAAGCTGCACCAGTATGGTCTTTCAGCGACTTTGAACAACTTTTTACTAAACTTGTTGTCGGAAAACCACATGCATTTTTCGCATGGTGACTTATCGACATCACGATTTAGCTACATGGGCCTTCCCCAGGGCTCATGTCTAAGCCTCCTGTTATACAATTTCTACGTCAACGACATTGACGAATGTCTGCACAATTCCTGCACGTTAAGGCAACTTGCAGACGATGGCGTGGCGTCTGTTACGGGATCCAAAGCTGTCGATCTACAAGGACCATTACAGAATACCTTGGACAATTTGTCTGCTTGGGATATTAAGCTGGGTATCGAATTCTCCACGGAGAAAACTGAGCTAGTTGTATTTTCTAGGAAGCGTGAACCAGCACAACTACAGCCTCTATTAATGGGTCAAACTATAGCTCAGGTCTTCACAGTAAAATATCTAGGGGTCTGGTTCGACTCGAAAGGTACTTGGGGATGCCATATTCGGTATCTGAAACAGAAATGCCAGCAAAGGATCAACTTTCTTCGTACAATAACCGGAACATGGTGGGGTGCCCACCCAGGAGATCTAATTAGGTTGTATCGAACAACGATACTGTCGGTAATGGAATACGGATGCTTCTGCTTTCGCTCCGCCGCGAACATACATTTTATCAAACTCGAAAGAATTCAGTATCGTTGTTTGCGTATCGCCTTAGGGTGCATGTACTCGACCCATACGATGAGTCTCGAAGTGCTGTCGGGCGTTCTCTCGTTGAAAAATCGATTTTGGGAACTCTCATATCGATTGCTTATTCGATGCAATATCTTGAACCCGGTGATGATTGAAAATTTCGAAAGGCTTGTTGAGCTCAATTCTCAGACCTGTTTCATGTCCCTGTACTTTGACTACATGGCGCAGAATATTAACCCTTCTTCTTACAATCCCATCCGTGTGCATTTCATAAATACTTCTGAAACTACTGTTTTCTTCGACACATCCATGAAAGACGAGATCTGTGGAATTCCGGACCATATACGCCCACAAGTGGTTCCAAACATTTTTTATAATAAATTCCGAGAAGTCGACTGTTCTAAGATGTTTTATACTGACGGACCAAACCTCGAAGGGTCCACTGGCTTCGGTATTTTCAATCAAAAGTTCACCGCCTCCTACAAACTCAGTGACCCTGCTTCAGTTTACGCCGCAGAACTAGCTGCTATTCAGTATACCCTTGGAGTCATTGACACATTACCCGCAGGCCATTACTTCATCGTTTCGGATAGCCTCAGTTCCATTGACGCTATTCGCTCGATGAAGTATGGAAAGAACTCCTCGTATTTTTTGGGGAAAATACGGGAGCTACTGAGTGCTTTATATGACAACTCTTTCCTGATTACCTTGGTATGGGTCCCTTCTCATTGCTCCATTCCGGGTAATGAGAAGGCGGACTCCTTAGCTAAGGTGGGTGCCTTAGAAGGAGACGTTTACGAAAGACCAATTTGCTTCAGCGAATTTTTCAGTATTACTCATCAGAGAACCCCCGAAAGTTGGCAAACTTCGTGGAGCAGTGGGGAGCTAAGAAGGTGGCTACATTCGATAATCCCTAAGGTATCGACGAAACCTTGGTTCAAGGGGATGGATGTGGGTCGTGACTTCATTCGTGTGATGTCCCGACTCATGGCAAACCATTACGCGCTGGATGCACATCTCCGGCGTATTGGGCTCGTGGATAGTGGTATCTGCGCTTGTGGCGACGGCTATCACGACATCGAGCACATTGTCTGGGCGTGCACCGAGTACAGTTCCGCCAGGTCTCGGCTAATGGATACCCTGCGGGCCCGAGGAAGACCAACCAACGTCCCGGTTCGAGATGTGCTGGCTAGCCGCGATGTCCTCTATATGTCCCTTATATACACCTTTGTAAAAACCATCAATATACAAGTCTAACTGCCCCTTCTTATTTTCCTTATCATTCTCAGAACCCTCTTCCACTTGTATCAAAGCATCTGTACCGAATGAGCCAACAAACACGGGACCTACGGCACGAACATAACACGCTTAACTCGAAATGTAGCCGATCCACATCTGAGCCGTACTACGAAATCGTCTGGAAAAACCCCTGCCATCTTGAGGAGGACCACCCGGCGTCCCAGTACATGATTCGCCTGATGAAGGCCACCCGAGTTTGTAATCCATCCGTTGATCTCACGATGGCTGAAACTGAAATAATTTTCTCTCCCTGCCATCTTTGTCTACCCTCCCTCCCCTGACTCTTACACCCAGAAGTAACACCCCTACCCCCCCCCCCCCCTCCCATCACGAAGCATTTAGCTCTTCTTGTCTCTTCTAGTTTTAACTATTATATTATATAATCTCGTTGAAAATGCCCAACTCTACTACCCACAAAAATAACTATAATTACGAATCTTTACAAAATTCAATCATGCCTTCTAATTATTCCTACTTTTAAGATAGTCGTAAAAAATTGTCACCCTTATTTAAACATTATTTGCTCCAATAATCTCACTGATAAAAATGTCAAACCATATTGCCACAAAAACTAAATGACCCCCCTAATCTTACGAAAATAATATTATCCCCTTGTGTAGATATATAAGACAGCTATAAAATCGCATTAGTTTCATTTAAAAAAAAATCAATATGTAATCCCCTAGTTTTAAGCAATTTAAAAACAAAATTGGCACCTTTAAGCTAACGCAACGTGCCTTATCAAATAAACGAATGGAATAAAAAAAAATAAAAAAAGCAGAGCAGCCTGAACATATGGGACAGAGGTCAGCAGCATCCAACGAGCTTCGAATCCAGCGCATCACCTATCAACGCCGGCGCCAACAACAAAGGTTTTTTTCAGAAGCGCCATAATTATTATAAAGAATATTTTGAAACATTCCCACACATTTCATTGTATATCATTCGATTTGAATTACAAGTCAAACATGTAGTCACGACACTCTGGTTATGTCCTAGATATTACCTATCCATCTACACTTAAACACCTTTCATTTTCCCTATAGCCAATGAAAATCAGTTCAGCATTTCAAATGTTATGAATTTTTAAAAACATCAATTTTTGGACCAGTCTAACGTGGTAAGTGACACCCTAATGACGAAACAAACAAACAAATATATATATATATATATATATATATATATATATATATATATATATATATATATATATATATATATATATATATATATATATATATATATATATATATATATATATATATATATATATATATATATATATATATATATATATATATATATATATATATATATATATATATATATATATGGTTTATGATTAAGAACCTCTTGAGGGGTGATTGACTGTCATATTTGGTGAAAAAATCGTTCTACACATACCGTCAAATCTCAACCATTACAGAGTTATTGAACTTTTTGAGTAAAAAACTTATTTATCTTAAAATATCTCCAACTCTACAAATTATACTTTTGTTCTCATATCTTTTAGTTAATTAGTTTTAATTATCTTTAAGTTGTAAAGTAGTTAAAAGTTTGTGTTTTTGATGAGGTTTTAGTTAATTTTCACAAAATAATGAATTATGATTATAGCAATATCTATTATCCAAAAGTTGGGTTTTAGGACAGTTCATAATTTGTTCTTCAACATCATATTCCTATCTCTTCTCGTTTCTTTGTAATTTCATTACTAAACTTTTCCTGTAATCTACTTCCAAGTGCTTAAAATACTAATCTAAAAAATATGCTTGGTATCGGCTTCATTGGAAAGCTGAGAAATTTTCCTTTCGATATATGGTCAAGGCTTCTCTCTGTCACGTTACATTTTTACGCATATTTCATAAGATAAGTCAGCAAAAACAATAAAACCATATTCTATCACAACTGCACATTATTAAGGTCACTAAACCGCACATTTTCTCTACAGAATTTTTTTTTCTATCATGAACCGTTTTCACTTTATTGCCATTTTGATACGTCTGTCACGTTACACAATTTTCGCAGTTAGTTTGAAGGTTGCCCGACTAAATAGAAAAAGTCTGTTCCGTTGGCCCCCAAATTTGCATGAAAACAGTTTTAATTTGAAGTTTAGAAAGCAAGGAAGAATTTGAAATATAGTTTTCCTGAAGAAAAACTTTGTTTTCGATTTTATGGAGTATTCTCAATGATCTGTCACGTTACAACCAGAATCTGTCACGTTACAGTTCTGCATTTTCATTGAAGCAAGGATATCAAGACAATCGTACACAAATCATCCTTAATCTAGGAACTGAGTATTAACGGGAAATTTCGTGTTTATTTTGAAAAACATATTGGTTTTGATGAACAAACGTGAAAAACTTTTGAAAAGGTCGTAATTTCACGAAGTAACATATTATGTCGAAAGAAAATCCAAAATAACTTGAAAACATCTGCATTTTGAAGAATAATTTTACGTGAGAATTTTGAATTGAAAACCCATTTCGAAATACATTCTGTAACTAAATTATTTAAAGAAAAAAAAATTAAATGAAGATTCAAAATTAAAAGAATTATTGGAATATGTTAAAAAATTTCATTGTTATTTTCTCTACGATGCAATTATATTTTAAAGTTTTTTTATTTGCAATTAAATTTTAAACGTGTTATGTTTTTTGCGTTTGTTATTTGTGAGTAATTTATTAAAAGGGCGTTTTTTGACAAATTTCACCAAAAATATTCACACAGAACAATTAATTCTCTAGAACTCGCTATCATATAGTTTTGCTGCACAAATGGCGATTTTCGAAAAATATATATTGAAAGTAGTGCGTTCAAGATCTCATACGCCCTTTTTTAATTATTACTCTTGAATAAAAATTGTTTGTTTAATATTGCAAAATACTTAGTCTCCCATATACATGAAACGTAAAAGGTTTCATCAGAATCAAAGATGGTCACCAATATTGACGCAATATTGATAGAATTGCTTTACAGCAGAAAAAATCTGTCACGTTACATAAGATAAACTGTGTTTTCTTAAAAATTAATAAAACTTTAAAATTTTCACAATACCGTTTCAAAAAGTAGACTCAAAGTAGTAAAAAAAACGTGTTTAATCCACCTAACAGTGTGATGAGACATTTCATATAACTCTTATCACTCTTCGGATATTATATCGTTTGAGAGCATTTAGAACTTGATGCTTCGCGATGTTTTTGATAACACATACTACATGGGATAGTGGCAGGACTCAGAGAATCGCTCAAATCAGCATAGGACAACATCAGTGCTAGAAATCTCAAACCAAATCAATGGGAAAGCGAAAAAATGGCCCTTAAAATAGACATACCAACGAATTATTGTTAATGCTCTGTTAATAAAATATCTATATTGTGGTGGGAAAACTGAATTTTCCTAAAGGGGTTATATATTGTACTGAAACAAAAAAAAACATGTTTTTTTGAATCGATTTGAAGTTTATATTTTACTCAAATTTCCAACGCGACTGAGAACTAAGAAATCAACGCTTTTTCTTGAAAAGGGCGATACTAGCAGTGATACCATTCAAAGAAAATCAACAGTGTATATTTCCAGACTTGGTTTTATTTTCTATTTAAGAACTATTGTATTTTTTTGCATCCTAGATTGCATGATTCAGTGATCGAAACCCAAAACTTTATAAAGTATTTGAAATTATTAAATTAAAATTTGTTTTTGCTATTGAAATTGACAAAATGATAGTATCGCCCCTTTGGCGATTGTTTACTTTTTCGGTCCCATCTATCAGCATTGAAGTATCGCCCTTACGTTTTTTTACAATAACTACCGCTTTACACCACCGATTTCGTCCGGATTTTTTCAATAGAGATCATTGTTACTATTTACAGCTGGTATCAGTTTGATAATCCTAAAAAATACGAAAATAACAGTTTCGCCTCTAAACTGCTAGCAAAAAAAGTATCGCCCTGTTTGTTTGCATGGAGCGTGGAGGGCGAAACTTTAAATAAACAAACAAAAATACAGTTTCGCCTGTTATACTTTTTGCTGTAGTTTAAGAAAGCAATATCGTAGAATCCAAATTTTTAGGTTAATTTGTTGCGTTTCAAAGCCCTCATTCGCATGTAAGAAAAAAGCCCTATGTTTACATTTGTAAGTATCGCCCTTTTCACAAAAAAAGCGTTGAAATGAAATCGCAGCTCCTGATATCACGCTATCTCTGAAGTACATGCGTGCATAGTTTCAAATTTTACTTCGACATCGACTTTTTCTAAAGGTGACTTCCCAGTAGTATTCTTGATTTGAATTATTATCGCTAATCCTAATGCAAAAGAACAAATAAAAACCTCACGAAAACGAACCGTTTGGGAAAATCATCATCATTACTGGAATTTTCATTTTCACGAATCTTTTCGATAACCTTCCGTCACTTGCGTTAATGCACTGGGTGCACAGTAGGGTGACAGGAAAAAAATGGCCCCTATCGGCCCACCTCTGCGTCGATTCCTAGTCCCACCAGGAGTACTTGCACCAAATTTGAAGCAAATCGGACAAGTCTAACTACCGGACCAACGGGCCTGAAGTTTGTATGGGAATTTTCAATAATTTACATGGAGAAAACCCATCAGCACGCATTTTCGCCGCTAGATGGCACTGTATGCATCGTATTATCACTGTAAGTGAAAATAAGAAGGATAATTGAATTGTCTACAACTTAGTCGAAGACTGCAAGTAAATCCGACTTTGTTAAAAGAAGTTATTAAACTTTTAACGAAGTGATGTCTGAGTCAGTTTTGCATGGGGCCTAATAGCGCATAGTTGTGTATCAGTACTCGATTCACACGAACTAAACATTTTTGTGAAATAATCGTTAGGTTTAGCTCAATGGTATGTTCAGAAGAATTATAGTAAATATTACGAGTCATGCTTTAATTAGAAAATTTTAGTTCCACCTGTTACCGCATAGAGGGCGCCAACACTAACTTTTCAACGGAGAGAGATAGAAATTTGGTGTCTTCTACAAAGTTATAGAACAGGCGTTTTTCAGTATTTCTTCTGAACATCTTGATACTCTATCTCTCTTCTATGAAAAGTTAGTAGTGGCGCCCTCTATGCGGTCACAGATGGAACTAAAATTTTCTAACCAAAACATAACTCGTATTATTTACTATAATTCTTGTAAACATACTATTCGGCTAAATCTAACCATTATTTCACAAAAATATATAGTTCGCGGGACTCGAGTGCTGATACACAACCATGCACTGCTAGGCCCCATGCAAAACTGACTCAGACATCACTTCGTTAAAAGTTTAATAACTTCTTTTAACATAGCCGGATTTACTAGCAGTCTTCGACTAAGTTGTAGATAATTAAAATATCTTTCTTATTTTCACTTACAGTGATAATACGATGTATACAGTGTCCCCTAGCGGCGAAAATACGAGCTAGTGAGTTTTCTTCATGTAAATTGTTGAAAAATCCAATATAAACTTCAGGCACGTTGGTCCGGTAGTTAGACTTGTCCGATTTGCTTCAAATTTGGTACAAGTACTCCTGGTGGGACTAGGAATCGACTCAGGGGTGGGCCGGAGTTTTCAAAAATTCATCATTTTTTTGGGCAGTCTAGTGCACAGTGCTCTAAAAATCTAGCGAAATCGTCTTAGGGCACCAGCGGGTCTGTAAAGAATACTAAAAATTAATTTCTATTCCATAATTTTCAGTTCAGCAATTCGAGAGATCGTGCTCACCGCAAGCCATGAAAAATAGACTACGTTGTGAAGCGATGGTCACTATTTATTAAAAAATCACGGTTGAATAAAAAATAAAACTATTAAAAAAATTCAAATAGTTTATAATTTTCACAAACTTATTAGGAAAAATTGTTTAATAAGCTTTCGTAATATTGCGTAGGAAAAAAGCTGAAAATTTGAAAATAAATCTGAGGATTATGATTGATTACAGAACTCTGGAATTTTCTATTGGAATGTTTTCAGGCAGGAATTTGATATTGATGCTATTAGACAACTGTGAAATCAAGATCAATAGATCAGTTACATATCAGGACCCCATTCCGACAATTTATCAAAAGTCCTCATGATGTTTACAACACCAGGTTATCAATCTACGGATCAGATAATTGTTGTTGTAATATTGAATTAAATCAGTCAGCATCAATAAATTTTCAACTCCAATCCAATTTTTTTTTTTTGGTGTGGTGGGGGGGGGGGGCTGTATGGTGTTAAACCCCAAAACCTTCTCTTGGCTACGCCGTTGCTTGGAGTTATTTATTTCGCTTTTCATTTTCCGAAAGGTTTCAGATCGATCCGATGGTCATAAGTTAGAAAAATTGCAGTCAGAAGGTTCGCACAAATGAACATTTTTGCACTGATAAGTTATCAAGTTCCTTCCAGACAACTTGGAAGTGTTCGGTGATTATTTCTAGCGGTTGTAGATAGAAAAATGAAATGCAAAATTCGATTTATCGAAATAATGTTTGGCTTATTTCAATGGATTATTACTATATTGAACAATAAATAGGCGACGAAGAGTAATCCACAAACAACAAGCCATAACTTTTAAAGTATTCAAAATAGATAATTGAAGTCTTTATTAAAGTTATTCGCAAAAGCAATAGCTACAAATTTGCTGACGGCATCATTTCGATATAATCACTTCCAAGAAAATTTGTGAAAATATCTCCATTAAATTCACTGAAGATACAATTGACCTAAAATAAGCCGTTTTGGCGTTAATAATAGATTACATGTTTTTGGTCATATTTCTGGCAATGGGAAATGATAGAAATCTTTCGTCCGCATTTAATGTTAAATATCTCTTTTGATAATAGTCCGATTTCAACAATCTATAGCTTGTTCGAAAGGTATTCGTTAAAGCTGTCTAAAAACATATAAATTGGTAATCTGTATTGTCAATTTCGGCAGATAATGTAAAAAAACTGCAAAAAACGCCATTTTTACGCATTCAAACATTCATATCTTAAAAACTAAACATCAGAATCAAAAACAAATTAATAGAGTTCATACTGCTTTTTAGTTCTTTCATTTAAAATTGGTTTGGATAAGATCGGTTCAGCCATTGCTGAGAAACACGAATGAGAATTTGTCCGTTACATACACACACAGACACACACACACACACACACACACACACACACACACACACACACACACACACACACACACACACACACACACAGACATTGTCCCAAATCGTCGAGCTGAGTCGATTGGTATATAAGACTCGGCCCTCCGGGCCTCGGAAAAAATCTTGAAAGTTTGAGCGAATTCTATACATTTCTTTTATAAGAAATGTAAAAAAATGCAGGTTAGACATTGTATGCATGCTGTTGGTGTGGTCCACAAAACTTTTTTGAATTTTTGGTCTATCACGTTACAAGTTATTTGGTTTCCATTACTTCACAACTGAAAATATGCAAACAAAATCCAGATTTTCAACTTTTTGCTTTTTATCTCCTTGCGGTCTTTTAGTCACTTTCAGGTCATGCAAGTAGCATCAACAAACTTTCATAAATGGCAGACATGTATTTTTTTCTGGGATCACCATTCATATTTTTTAATATTAGAGGTTCATATCATACGGAAAACAAACAGTTTGACGCAAAATTTGATAAAAAATAATTTCGCCTGTGGTTGCCATTTCGGAGCCTTGACCATATGTACAAATATCTTTTAGCAAAGTCTACTAAATGACTTTTTATTAGTAAAATAACTCAAAATTAGCGTTTTTTGGAGAGTTTTGTAATTATCCTAATTATTAATCAATTAAGGGGTTATATACAAAGTTGTGGCGAAGAAGTGAGTTAAGTTGTGATTTATTTAAAGTGTTTTATGCAAATTTTACTTGAAAAAGCGAAAGACAGTTCGTTAGTAGTACTATCGAAGTACGAAAAAAACAGATAGAATAAAAAAAATATTCAAGGTTGGTTATGGCCTATCCCCCGAAACGTGTTTTTGGCAGAGATTTGCGGTGAACGCTCTCCAAGCCGAACCGCTCAACTGAAATCAAAAAAGTAAAAAGATTATTGAAGAAAAATAGATTGTGGTGTACTTGAACGGATCGGTTTCCCAATAAATTTTTTTCCGATAAAAAAACATGTTGACCAAAAAATGAGTTTTTTTGGAATTTAAAATTTTAAACAAAAAATCATTGCGAAGAATCGAAAATTATTGGATGAAAAAGAAGTACACGAGAATATTAATACAAACAATTAAAAAAAAAATTTGAAGATCGCATGAATAGTTTTTGAGATATCACGTTCACCGCAACGGTACTTTTGAAAAAACAAAGTTCCGAGATAATTGCGTTTAAAGTTTTGTGTTAACTTCACTAGTGAAGAACCTGCGCGCTGCGAACGGCTGTAGTTTGAAATCTGGTGCATCGATCTGAATGAAATTTCGCGCAGATATTTTCAAAAGTATGTACTTTCAGAACATTCAATAATTTTTTTTTCGTTTTTTTGAGTTCCAACTTTGTATATAACCCCTTAAATTTATCGTTACAAATGTTCATTTGGTGCCCCTTAACATTCTCTATAACTTGTAATTTGACACTTTATCCCTATCGCTTTTCATTTTGCTGCAATTTAATAGTTAACACACCATGGCTACAAATGTAGTGGGTTTGAAATCGCTGTTTTTGCATACACACTTAAAAATACTTTCATCTCGCAAGATGCACACAAAAGGAGCGTCACAATTCACTTGAATTTACATTCAAGAACATGTAAAAATGCACTTTGTTCACAGTTCTCCATCTCCATTCAACCGAGCTCTACTCCAAAAGAGACACAATATTGTATTTCACATGTCAATACATGTAAAATTCCATTACGTCAAATGTAATTTTCATTTTTTCTAAGTGTGTATGAAACGAGGTGCTAAAACTGACTTTGCTTCGAACCTAAAAGAGATATTTGAATGGAGTCAAAGAAAAAGTTGTAGAACTTACGGAAATGCATTAACTGCATGATAATATTGAAGATGTTTATGATTTACTATTTTAAGAAAATAACGAAAACGCTAATATTAATACTAACTTTAAATTAATTAACTTCCAAAAGAATACTAAATTCACTTAACTGAATGGTATTAATACATTTTTCTCTGCAAAATTTTCCTGGCTTTCGAATGAAAATAAGAAAAGTGCCATACTTTTTAAATAAGAGCTAGTATTATTGAAAATGAGATAAAAATATCCAAGTTCAATAACCCAAACACATGAAAACAAAAAAAAGTTTATTATTTCAAAGAACAAATTATGCAGCTCTTCAAGCCTAACAATCTAAATTATTAAAATGGTGACGTTAACTATTAAGATTTTCGCGAACTGAACGAAAAATCGATCAAAATTCTTAAATTAAAAAAAAGTGAAAAAGATTCTTAACCTCATTATCTGGAACATGTGAGTACATCATTCAATGGAAAATTTTCTATCCTATCCAATGGATCTAAAAGATTTGAAATGCAATGTATACTTTTTGAGTTAGAGCTATTTTAAGACAACTAAGTTTTTAATACAAAAAGTTCAATAGCTTAGTAACGGTTGAGATTTGATGGTATGTGTAGAACGATTTTTTTCTCCAAATATGACAGTCGAGAGGTTCCTAACCATGAACCAAACACCCTGCATATACATTTATAGTATTTTGATTTTTTATACCCTTATATGCGCATTCTCGTTATTGGCATAGTTTAACTTTAACCCTAGAACCCCTATCGGTGTGTTGTTGGCCTGCAGTGCTTGTTCGGTCACGATCCAGATGTGACCAGTCTCTGTCATATTATTTTGTGCAGCATCTCGGAATATGACGTGAGCATCTTCAGAGCTAAAAATAATGAATATGAGGTCATATGAACATGTACTTAATATAAATTATAAAAATACATACTTCGCATAGAGTAAATAAACTCGAGACTGTGCTGTTTTCATCTCGAGCAAATTCTCCGAAAATGTGTCGAGCTTCGGTTCAAACTCTATAATGCTTTCTACTGTTGCACGAACATCTATATCATCATAATTAGTTTGAGAAGTTGTTTGGAAGCGTCCTAAAATTGCTCTACCATCCGTGTCTGAACTGTGTATAATGATCACCTAGAATTATGATAAAATAGAAAGTCATATAATCCTACTACCCATGCTGATATGTTCGCCGCCATTGGGGCATTGCGAAAAAATCATTTTTTAATTCTCAAAACCTCTTCTTCATATTGTGACAAAGGTCCAGATGCAAAATTTCAAGTGTAGCTGGATTTTGATGAAAGTGCCGGTTTAGAATGTGAAATAATGGAAAGTTACGCTGACGGTATGTACTTTATTTTTATGTATTGAAATCAAAAGATATTAATTTGTTTGTTTATAGAAAATGTCAATAACTTTCACGCTTTGGTAGCAAATGGTTTCAACACACATCTTTCCTAAATTAATGAATTACTTTTTTTGTCCACGTATGTCCACTTTGTTTCAAGACAATTCGTGTTCCTTGAACGATTCTCCATTTGGAACATTATAGAATTATTGCCCGAAGTTGCCCGTTTATGAGTAATCTTTGATTAAGTGAAGACGGAGATGGATTATAAAATTTTCAGTTTAAAATTTGGACTCGTATTTTTCATTACTGCTGCACCTCCGGTTGTCATAGCGATAATATTGCATTTTGATCAGGAAGATTTGTGTATTTAGTGGTGAAAATTTAATCGAGATTCATAAACAAGTTCAAAAGTTATCAAAAGTGGAGCGCAAAAGACGTAAATAATTTTGGTCGTTCATGAAAACCAACGAGGTCAACAACAGTGATCGCCAAGGGTTCCAAATATCAAAAATCGATTATGATTACAATGCCTAAACTTTACCGGGGAACTATGACCTTTGATCATGCAAAGCAAAACAAATCTAGAGGTGGAATATATTACTGAATACTACAAACGAAAATCAGTAGAGTAGAACAAAAGAATACTGGGATCTCCTGCTGTGATTTGGCTAAAACGATCACTTTGGTGTACACTCTAGCTTGACGAATTTGTTTGTGAGAAGATTGACAGTCGTAGCATGTCAGCAAGCATGACAACAAAACTTGGTTTAAATGGACGCTTCATCGTAATAAAGGACTTTGGACAAATCCTCGGTAAAATTTAAATAAAATAAAACTATGAATCCTAGTGAATTTCACTTGTATTTTTGTCATATTTATTTTTAGTGATTTTTGTCATATTTATTTTTAGTGTTTGCAATTTTCACTCCATGCATTTCGTCGCAGAATCTGCTTATTTTCTATAATTTAGAAAAATAGTATTTTTCGTTCTTTGAGAAATCTGTTCAAATAAATAATAATCGTACAGAGAGTTTAAAATTTTTGTAACTATGATTCAGGGGGGGGGACAAGGGTGTTTCCCCCCGGGCCCGGAGTTCTGAAGGGGACCCGGATTTTTAACAGAAACTAAAATTTTGACAAATACTTTTTCGACAAAAATTTATTTGCAGACCCTAACTGTTAAGGAGGGCCCCTCTTGGCGTTGACAAATATTATTTTAACCCTTTCATGCCCAACTTTTTTCTAGTGCATGTAAGGTTTCAAAATTATTTTTCCTTGAAAACGGTGGGATCAAGAAACAGGAAAAGCCTTTTACCATAACGATAGGTGCTTCCCTTGCAGTGCTAGAAGCTGTCCAACTTTTACCTTCCGATGCTCAATGCAATTTTTCTAGAATATTTATAATAGTCCAAATGTGTGGAAAACGTACCCAAAGACAGTCTGAATTGATATGTTTTATCAGTTTTCAAAAATATTGCAACATAACGAAGATATATGAAAAAATTATTTTCCGTCATAAACATAAACTGTCCCTGACAGCACTGCTACATCGGAATCCAATCAGACAAATTGCAATAACTTCAGTTCCAACTTACAACTGTTAATACTCAAATGAAAAGCAATAGTCACATTTATTAGCCTTACTTGTTTTTGTGAAGTAATCTTGCCTCAAGCAAAAGTTATAACTATTTAAAAACGTTGTTGTCCACAAACAACGTGGGCATGAATGGGTTAAAAGTGCCATTTGGGTTTACTTTATTCCATTGAACCTTCGCTTCAATGGATTAATGTTCCTCACAAAGATTCTCGAAAGAAACTGAAGTGTGATTTCACACCCCGTGTTTGTTTGCTATGGAGCAGAGCAAAGCTCGCTTGGGTTATCCTTCACAGCGAGAATGGCTGGTGCTTTTCGATTCTTTATGAATATCCGAGGAAGCGAAGCACTACACCCAACAAAACTGTTAACAAATGCATAAACATACATCTTAATGTGAACGGCACAGAAAGGTGGAGTGCTTTACCAAAACATTACACTCTACGGCGAATGTGAAGAAAATACGATATTTTTCCTCCTAGTGCTACGAGCTACATAAGAAATAAAACAGTGCATATTTATTTGTTTTTAAGCTTTTTTTACAATAAAAAGCAATGGAAGTGCTCCAAAATTCTGTCTTTAATTCAAAATTCTAATTGATTTCAACGCATACCCATGTGTCTCTTGAAGTCTATCCCCTGGTCAGTAAAATTCTGCTGGTCAAAGCACCACTAGAGTCGGTAACCCTACCTCTATTTGAGAGCTCAATTGGTCAAATGAGTCATCAAAAACTCTTGATAAACCAAAAGAATTCGAAATTAATCCAAAAATTTAGATTTAAAATTTAATATATTTGGTTTGCCGTTCATTGATACAAAATCTATAAAAAATCATATTCAGATAAAAGATGATACCGAAACATTTTTGTAAAGGGGTCATACTCAAATGACGTAGCTTTTTTCGGCGATTTTCGCCTATCAATTCCCCCTAACAAAGAGGCCAGGGATGGAAAAAAGTAAATACGTTTTACAATTCTTTCAAATACGGCCTTTTATCGACATTTTCATTATAACAGCAAATTGCATACACTACAAGCCTTTTTCGTGACGAGTATAGTGTTAATAGTTTTGTTTTGAATTTTATATGTCATGGAGCATGAAGAGAAGATTCACAATCCTGCAGCTGCCAATGATTCTAAAAAGCATGCGTTCATTAAATTACTAAATTATGTTTGATTGATCTCGAAGAGAAAAATTAACTCTGCTACCAAACCAAATGAACTAGTTAGCAAGGTTAGCTAACTAATGTAGCAAGTTAAATCCGCATACAAAATCTTTTCGTTTTGGAGGAGTGAGCGTGAAATTTTAAATGTTGCTTCCTGGACGTAACGATTTTATTTTTATTTCTGAACTATTTACTAGAAATCAGTTACAACATTCTTGTAAAATATTTTAAGGTGTGCTAACACACCAACACAAATAAAAAAATCATGCATGTTTTTATAGGATTATCAATGTTTTCGAAACCAGCATAGCGTAAAATCCAACTACAACCCTTATTTACAATTTGATCCATGTTTCTCATTTTTTATTCCTACATGGTTTTTTTTATTTTGTTAAAATTTCATTGATCTATTTTTTAAAGTTGTTAATTGCATTTTTATTTCTACAATTTTAAGATTCTGCTTTTTCATCTATTTCCATACATTTATTTTATTCATTTTTTTACGTTCCTTACTTTTGCTTTATTTTTTTATTGCTATCACTTACTTTAATTTTTAGTTTTTTCTCTGTTATTTCATTTTATTCGCAGTTCTTCGAGAAAATTCGGCTTTCTTTATTTTTTTAGTATTTGTCTATTTACTACATTTATTCCTATCAAAGCCCTTTTCTAATTCCTTTTTTCATTTTTTTGCATTTCCAAAATCAATTCTACTTATTCAAATCAATTCCAATTTGTCTTATTATTTAATTTTTTGCCGGTCTTCTATTTTCTTCCTTATTTTCTAGTTCTAGTTTTTCGTAGTTTTGTTCATTTAATATAATTTTATTTATTTTTTATACCTTTTTCTTAAGATTTAATTCGTTATTGTTATTTCTTCATTGTTTCTATTTAACCTATTTTGAAAGTACTTTTTCTGTTGGCCATTTTGCTATACGTTTACATTGAATTTTATTTTTATTTTTCTAAAAAACATTTTATTTATATTTTTTTGACAGTATGCGCACTTTTCTTCATTTTACATTTAGTTCGTTGTTTGAATTCATTTCAAATTTCATTTCTAGTGATTTTTCTGTTCTTTAAATAATTTAATTCATTTTATTCATTTTCTTTGTGTTAATTTCTCCATTTTTTGTGTTTCTATAGCCAACATGGTGGCTTTTTCTACCATTTTTTGTTTTACATTTTGTCTTTTTGTTCCGTTTTTGTTCAATACTTTCAATTTTCTTTACTTTTTCATCTTTTCATCATTCCAATTTTCCAGTTTTTCAAAATTTCCCGGATCGTCCATTTTTTAATTTCTCTATGGTTATTTTATTCTTGTCTTTTATATATACTCCTCTAATTTTATGCATTCTCAACGTTTTATTTACTTTTTCTATTGCTTTAATTATTATATGTTTTTAATGTTAAATAAATTTTATTATTCTTGATTTATCGAGTTTTTCAGTTTTATGCATTTCATTGGTACTACAAACAACTAGAGCTAAAAACTGGTACATAAATATAAAATTTCAGTCTACTATACATAATATCAGTGAACTCCAATGAATTTCAAACATTAACTTTTTTATACTCATATACAATACATAATGGCGGGGGCCCGTACGTTGGACCTCCCGGGCCCGTAATTTCTCTCTGCGGCCCTGTGTATAATATTTCAAAATACATAGTTTGAAATGGCTAATAACATCAATTCTCATAATAGCTACATTTTCTAGACACCCAAAAATCTTAATGCATGCAAATCAACAAATTCTAACAAATTTAAGTACACACTATTTAAAATTCGATACATTATAAGAGTTATTGGCATACACTGGAACCATTAAATCTACATTCGTGAAAATTTACTTATATTTAGATTAGAATGTAGGCCATTTTGCATCCGCCATTTTGAATTTTGTACATCCGACATCAAAATCGTAATCTGCGCCCAAAAAAACCGTGGTATGTACCTTTAGAGGTCAATCAAAACCATTTTCGACTTTTGGCCAGGTTTTTAGGGAAATCCGCCACGGTGCGCCGGGCTGAAAAAGTTTCCTTTCAGCCTAACAAAAACACCTGTGAAATTTGAAACCGATCCAAGAAAAATTAATGAACCCGAAAATGGATTGAAGTGATAGGCAATTTTAAGGAATTTTTGCATTTTTCGCTTTTTTCTTTAGAAAAAACTATTTTAAAACTAAAAACTAAACTAAAATTAATATGAAATTGCATATACAATATTTTTATTGACGCGAGAAATAAATTACAAAATTTTTATTTCACGCGGAGTCGATCATTCCTAACCAGGGGGTGGCATCCCTATATTGATGTAGAGACGTTGACAGTGATCAATAAATGGTGGGCACAGCTGCTTCTAGGCTTCCCTGCTCTTGCATCAGGTTGTTTTATTTCAACAAAGGGAGATGTTCATTTTCGTTTATTGTTTATTTGTTATAGCTTCACCAACAGACCCCTTGCCCTAATGGTGGTTACCTAAAATAATTACATTTCAGACAAGATAATATTTTAGCTCTAATCAAATTCTCCGTCCGGTTGAGTCGAAGGCCGTCGCCACACTGCTTAAAATACGCTGGAGTCCGTTAACAGCGTCCTGGCAACTATCGTTGGTTCTCCCGAACGGAACTCGCAGAAGAGTTATTACGTAGTGTTTTGTCAAAGAAGATGTCGGAGTGCATAGCGTATGAACCGGCGTTGGACGGCGTCGATTCTGTCAACGCCATTTTGGTAGTACGAATTCCAAACAGCAGAACAATATTCTAGTGTTCAGCGAACCAGTGCGCAATAGTGTGATTTTAAACAGTATACGTCCTTAAAATTTTTCGCTATTCGGAAAATGATCGCAAACTGTCTTGATGCCTTATAGTTTGAACATAAGTGCTGAATCCATGATAGCTCCAAACCCTTGACGTGAGAGTGCCTTGGAATGCTCGAATCGAATAAATGGTAGTTAAATTGAATCGTATGGCATTTCCACATAAACTCGTTACGTTGAGTATTTGCTCGGGGTTGAAACACCACATACTAAAGCAGTTCACTCTAAAGAAACTCGGCATCGGTTTTACCCCGTATTTGTCAAAAAAATTCATGTCGTCGACCAAAGAAGGCGGGGTTCTTGTAATTTGATATTGACGTCTTTAAAGTAGAGGAGGAATATTACTGGTCTGAGACGGCTTCCTTGGGGGATGGAGTTGCATTCCATCGATGTAGGAACAAAACCAGCGCATGAGTTGCTCATGAATTCCGAGTTTGTCTAGCTTCGCTATTGCGATATCATGGTTGATTTTGTCGAAGGTCGCAGATGGATCAATGTAAATAGCGTCGGTTTGCAATACGTCAACGAATACATCGAGTACATATGATGGGAACGAGAGTAAGTTGGTCTTTGTCGACCGATTAAGCATAAAATCGTGTTGCTCGTCTGCAATGTAGTGTTTTCAGTGAAAGAAAATAGGTTCTAAAACAACCAGCTCCAATAGTTTTGAGATTCCCGGATAATTATCTTTGTTCGATTTGTTTCGTTTTTGGTGAACTGGAAACATGTGCGTTGCTTTCCAGCAGGAAGGGAACGTTCTAGTAGTGAGTGGTAGCATGCAGACTAGCCGAAGCGTTAGCGCCCGGGGGATTAGATGCTTTCAGCTTGGAACTTGCTGCAAGAGTGTCAATATTATCGACGCAAATTCGGTTAATGGTTTGTCCTAGAGAAGGAGTTTGAAGGATTTCTTGCACTTTGTTTTGCGAATAGGGTAATATTTTATATTTTTTCTAAATTTCTCATATATTGAATTATGTATATTCAAAATATTATGATCATTGGATAAGAACACGATTTTTAACATGAGTTTAAATGACTTTTTAATGATTTTTATTTCGGAAACTACCATTGCTCTGTTCACTTCAAATGCATATTGCTCTTTTGATTTTGGTCTGATTTTAGCACAACTAGTTTCATTGTGTAGAGGAACGAAGAGGAACTTGGTTAGCGAATAAAATGCATTCGGTAAATTTGCTTGGAACAATGACTTTTTCGTTTAAATATGTTTGAGGTGGTCAGATCAAAAATATATTTTTCACTAATGTATTCTGTACAAATTTCGGAACCATTTCGGAACGGTCACATAGTATACATTTTATGGGAAGTAACTTTTACTTTTCGAATATCATAGTCTCGTTCTGCGCCTAGGTGCGCAAAAAGGTTTAAGGAGATTTTGAAGCTTTGTTGCTGATATGGAGGCGCATGGCGTTTTGTATAAAATAGTTAGACAATCTACAGTAAACGTTATACAATGGATTTAAAGTAGGGTTCTTCATTTTTACATTTCTTACAAAAAAAAAGTATAGGATTCGCTCAAACTTTGAAAACTTTTTCCGAGGCCCGGAGGGCCGAGTTTCATATACCAATCGATTCAGCTCGACAAATTGAGACAATGTCTGTATGTATGTGTGTGTGTATGTGTGTATGTATGTATGTTCAAAATGTCATGTAATTATCTCAGAAATGGCTGAACCGATCGGAATGAAACTAGTTCCAAATGAAAGGCCTAACGTTGCCATTTGACACTATTATTTTTGTTTTTCGATATGTTGTTTACTTTCTGAGATATGGTCATTTTGTCAAAACATTACAGGTTTTTAGTAAATAACTTTCGAACAAAGCAATACAGTCACCACAACCTGCACATGAAACCCTGTGAAAATACCTTTCGAACAATCTATATATTGGTTAAATCCGTTAACGAACGACGGAGATATTAAACATTTTGTATTTTTATTCCTCGCTTGCCTAATTTCACTAATTAAAAAGGAGACCGTATTGGTTTACTGGTGTTTCAGGGGCAAAACTAAACCGATTTTGAATATCAGGGTAGGAAAACACATCTACGTGATTGAAGGAATTCAATTTTGAAAACATTTTGTGAGTTACCTCTATAATAACTGAACTATTCCTCAAAAATCAATATGTAAGTTCATTTCAAAAACAAAATAATGTATTCATAGTGAAATTTTTTTTGGAGTTCATGTATTTATCCCTTAGGTTAGGCGTTGCGTTCAATCGTGAAATAAATGTTGGATGGTATATTAATAAACAGATTATCAAGTAGTTCACCTAGTAGTGAGATAAAAGATTTCCGATATCTGAATCCCAAAACTCTGCCGAAAATTTGAGTCTTTGCAAGGTTATATTGGTTATGGCGCAAAAATTACTACTTATATTATTTATAATAAGGATGTAAGGAATCAATATATCGCATAACATATCTATAAAAATAAGGTCTCGGCATGAACCATCATTTGCCATTCCTCACATGCCCCCCCTATTTCTATCTCACTCTCACTCTCTCTCTCTCTCTCTCTCTCTCTCTCTCTCTCTCTCTCTCTCTCTCTCTCTCTCTCTCTCTCTCTCTCTCTCTCTCTCTTTCTCTCTCTCTTCATGTTCGTGGCAACTGTCACGACTCACATCTATCTTGCTATTTCTCTTGTGTGATAAGATCCTCTGCTAATCTTAATTAATATTCAAGCTAATTTCATGTCTGCGATGTAATTGTGAAGGTTTGAGAAAACAAAACTATTTTTTGTCTGCTGTTAACCCATTATTTTCTTTGCATTTTAGTGTAAAAGAGACTCGCGGAAACAAGTCTAGTAATACATCCTACATGGCAAATAAAATATTTGCAGTCCTGAGAAACGTTGCACTATGGGTAGACAGGTGACCATCAAAAACTATCTCAACTCAAACTTAATTCCGTTCTATTCAAAGCTTGTATATGCACTATAATTAATGAAATTCATGGCTTTCTCAGAAAAATATGTGGCTTAACTGGGTAATATGGATGTTTGACGATGAAAATTTTGAAAAGAGACATTCCACGTGCGATATTTCAACTCTTCGTATCTCTATTGAATTTTGAATGAAACATATGCTCAAACATGTCATGTGAAAACTAAGAACACCTTTTTCATGATGATATTATTGAAAATGCACATACGTTTTATTGGTATGAACTTTCATGAAAAATAACGGATCAAAGCGCAAAACTATCTACGAATTAGATCCGGGAAAAGAAGTCTCCCAAAGTCCCCGCTCTAGATGGGGGATGCAAGCACAATATGTCTTCTAACGTATCGTCGTCCATATCTGCTCTATACTGAGTACACTTCAATTGATGTTTCAATGGCAATCACAATTAGTAGTAAGGCATTGGATAATTCAGCACACGTTTCATTCGAATTTTTTTTATAGTGCAAGTCAATTAGCAAGGATTACAATCAGAGTTTATGCATTGGACAGTAGTTGATCTGACTAAATTTTTGCCAACTTTGAAATATCTACTTGTCTCTTTTACGAATCGCATTTCGCTTTCTGTCCAAGGGCTTGAAAGCACATGTGACCTGGTCTTACTTTACTATAGTCAATTGCGCCTTAAAATACTGGACCAGCAAATTCTATTCAGCACAATTTTTTTTTCGGGAATATGTGACCAAAAAGTAAACTTAAAATTGCAAAGCTAATTGAACGTTCCATGTTCCTGATAATTAATAAAAGTCCATCAATAATGTAGAAACACCAGATAATCTTAAAACGACGCCGTCAAGTAAAGAAGCGTGAAAACGAAAAGACTAAAACAAAAAAGGGATGGAAGCCCGAAAGCCCATTGTATATTAATTGACCTTTTCTCAGAAGATAAGATTTTCAAAAACATTTCATAACGTTCTGATGTAATGGTTCTCAAATTTAAGATTTATTATCTATCTTCAAAAATGTTTTTTTTTAATTTCAAACATTAAATGATCATTGCATTTTAATTAATTATTTCATTCAGCATCTTTTTATTCATTTTGTTCATCTGCGTTCATTTTATCTACCAGGGCCGGCGGAAAGCGTGGGTAGTATGGGTAGTACTACCCACTCGAAAATAACCGAGTGGGTAATTACCTACTCGAAATTTTGAACCATTTCAAAAAATTTAGATGTGCAACGCATGTATCTCACACTACACACATTTGAAAACATCGATGTACCACAATTCCATTTGCTCAAACGAACGTGATTTATTGTGAATGTAATGTCAGCGTGTGCATAGCGAAAAGGGAAAAAATCCTTACTAATGGACCCCTCACCCTATGCTTTCTACCCACTCGGGCGTAAAGTGTTTCGCCGCCCCTGTTATCTACTTTATTCTTTTCATCATTTGGATTCACTCTGATCAGTTTATTCTTTTCGTGCATTTTACTCATATCATTCATTTAACTTATTTTATTCCCTGTTTTCATTCAATGCATTCTATTCATTTTTTCCAGTTCATATATTTTCTCTTCATTTTATTAATTTGAGTATTTTTTCAGTTTTATTCATTTCACCCAAATAATTTATTTGACACAGTTCATTTTTTTCTATTTATTTATAACCTTTCAACATCCATTAATTTTTCATTTCAATCAATGCATTTTATTCTGCTCATTTTCTTCTTTTTTATTCATTTTATCAATTCAGCTCATTTTATTTATTTGATTCGCTTGTTTTATTTATTTATTTCATATATTTTTTATACATTTTATTTTCTTTGTTCATTCCATTCTTTCTATTCATTTGATCCATTGCATTTATTTGATTCAATTGATTCATTTGATTTATTTAATTCATTTAATTAATTTGATTTATTTTATTCATTTGATTCATTTGATTCATTTGATTCATTTGATTCATTTGATTCATTTGATTCACTTGATTCACTTGATTCATTTGATTCATTTGATTCATTTGATTCATTTGATTCATTTGATTCATTTGAATCATGTGATTCATTTGATTCAGCTGATTCATTTTTTGCTTTATTTTTTTATTTCATTCGTTTTAATGATTTGCTATCATTTATTTAGTTAATTCGAAATTTTATTCGTGCAGGACTAGAAACTGTTTTCATCCCATCTCTAGTTGAGTGCCTTCTTCGCAAGAGTTCTGCAAACTAATGAATTATCCAACAGTGATATGTGTAAGAAATGTCTTTTCTCACTGCTAGGTGGATTAAATCTGTTTTTATGATATTGCTGACATTGGTGAACAGTAACGGAAAATCTATCATGAAAACGGGATTATAGTTATGAGAAAGGTGCAATGACACTGTATGGAAAATGGCATTTAATATTTTACGACTTTTGACATATAAAATGAGCTTAGTACCTCAAAATTAGCTTAAATTGTGATTTTCAGCCAAATTAGGTAACATTTGAGGTTTTGTCCGACTTTTGTTTGAAGATCCGCCACTGTGCGCCGCTTCGAATCCTTGGACTCGACTATGCGGCAAAACCGCAACACACTACCTTCACCCTTAACGTCACTTTCTTATGAGCAATGCCATTGTTGGTAAGGTAAGTGGGAACAACTTATTTTTCCAGTTTAAACTACTTTAAAGCATTCCCCCGCAAAAAGCAATGCCATCGTTAGTAAGGTAAGTGGGAACAACTTATTTTTTCCAGTTTAAACTACTTTAAAGCTTTCCCCCGAATTTTTTCATTGCTTGTTATAAAATGTGCCATTTAGAACCATTTCCAAAAGAAATTACCCTCTTTTCGAAAAAGCCGCGATTCGGAACAATTACCGCGAATAGTTTCACAAGACGCATATTGCACAAAAATACTTCCAAAACTTGTCTGTTTGATGGTAATTTGGCTCCCACAATTTTTTTCGTGATACATAACTAATCAAACTTTGCCTTTATTTTTCATCGGCTTTATATGTTTAAAACAGTCAGATCCATTACTTTTGCTATTTTTAGAATAAACAAATATTCAAATGATACAGAATTATACTAATTGTATGACATTTACATTTCGATTTCTGTACACCATTGTAATCAACTTCACGCGGTTAGGTTAGGAAAGGCGCCAGCTAAGCGACCATTTTCATGCCAACATCTCCCTTTGCTAAAATTAAAACAACCAAATGCAAGAGCATGGGTGGCATTGGCCTAGAAGCGGCTGGGCCCACCATATGTTCACTACTTTCAGCGTATGTACATCAAAATAGGGACGCCACCTCCCTGGTTAGTATTAATTTTGATAATTTTAAATTTATGTAAAGAAAAAAGCGAAAAACTGCAAAATTTCAATAAAACTGTCTTTGGTTCAATTCATTTTCGCGTCCATTAATTTTTGTTGGATCGGTTTCAAATTTTGCAGGTATTTTTGTTAGGTTAAATCTTTTTCAGTCCGGCGCTCGTTGATATGATTATCTTGATTTTTTTTCTAGCAAATCGCGGCCAGGCTAATGTAAAATGGTGATATTTTAGGGGATTTTTTATCATTTTTCATTATATATCCAACAATAGGGGAGACTGAGGAGACTTGATCCCCTTTTTTATTTTTCAGTCCAACTCCGTGGAATGATAAAAAAACTATGTATTTTTTTGTAGTTTTATATTGTTTCTAGGGATGACTAATAATCATAAAAAATTACATGGAAATATTATACTGGACATGAGTTATGAGCATTTCTGGAAAACAACAAAAAAAATAGAAAATTCTTAGATTAGTGGAGACTCGATCCCTAATTTGGGGACACTTGATTCCTTTATGAAAACGTGTTTAAAAGAGCATGTAGGGTAATAAGCCTATTTTTGCCATGTTTCTACTATTATCCTACCCATCTGAAGCCTTTGGTTAGAGCAGCGTCTGCCATCTTTGCTCAACGCATTGACTCAAATGGTATTGCGATAATGGGGGTGCTCGATTAGAGATTTTGCTGCGCTCAAACAGAAGATTTTCACCATTCTCAAGACAATTTTGTTATTATATTGGCTCTTAATAAGAGGCGAATGACCTTAACGTTAAAATCTCTATGATCGGAATAAAAAAAATGGACCTAATAACAAATCAAAGAAGCTGAAATAATAAAATTATTGTAGTAATAATGTGGTACCCTTCTTAATAGGGCAAATACGTGTACATTACCCCATTCAATTTTATAAATGGATTGTAGAATTGATTAAATTGTTATTATTAGATATTGTTATTTTTGTTACTACATATTACGCATCTCTCACCTGATTTTTTTTTACGAATTCCCCAAATCTCCGTGCAATTATTTGAAAGCTGTCTTTATTATGGTTGAGGAACGTCAAATGTGGGATGAATGGTTGCTACGTATACTGCAGTAAACAATTACAGTTATGTTTCTTTACGATGAAGCGTTCATTTTTGACATTTTTTATGACAACAATGACTTCAATTGTTCTGGTGTGAATTTGGTTATTTTCAGTGGTGTGTATGAAGTATGGCGAAGGGGATCAAATCTCCACGAATTTGAAGGGATCAAGTGAACCCATAGCATCTATTTCAGCAAACTTTAGTAAAAATATAGTTGAACAAAAGAATCAGCTCAATCATAACGTATTCATATAATTAACATTCTCCTGTAATTCTGTATGCAAAAGTAGAGTATGCAGTGGGTGATTTTATCATTTTATAAAAGTTTGAAAATTTGAAAAATAAATCTTCTTCAGTTCTTCTGAGACTTTTTTTTAAATCGGTAAAAATTCGGTTACACAAAAGTCCAATTTCTTTTTTCTGTGTTAATGAAATTTATGTTTAGATAAAACTACGCAACTTTATAGTATATTCGATTAATATATTCTGATCCACCTTTGAGTTACAATGATGGGATCAAGTCTCCTCAGTCTCCCCTATCGCTTCCTAGTGATGATGATTGTATTAAATGTGACAATATTATTACAAACGTGATTGAACACAACCATTTGTTTAACATCAGGTTAAAACTAATTGAAAATAGCTGTGTTGCTGGATATTGCACTAACTTTAAAAATACCTAATGCTATACATTTTATTCCAAATTTGAATGATAAATACGTTACACGGTACGGCAAGATCCGGTAAAGTTGCTGAAACAGTATTTGAAAGAATATAGAAAATTGACCTCTGCACTCGTATGTGAATAGATGTTAAATTGTCCCAAAAATTAGTTATTGTCTATTTTTAGTTCAGTTTCAGAGTGATTGCATAACCTTTCTATATGAAAAAAGCAAAGGCAAAAATTTGCCAAAATACAAAAAAGTCAATCTTGGTCGACTTTTTTTCGAGATTGCATCAAATTTCGACGTTTCATGCATTTTAAAAACATTTGGCATCAAAAATATAAATTCGATTTTTAAATTTTCTTATTCAGTTCCTACTTCTGTGCACTCAGGAACCGTCGTAGATGCATATCAAAAAATATGAATTTTATCGTTGACGTAATTGCAAGCAATTTAACAAACCGTAATTTACGAAATGACGAAATATAACCGTGCTCCGTTTAATTTCACATGAAACATATACATTACATGCGTAATGACATAAAATTACACTTACTGCCATTCAGAACAAACGCTATATGTGGAGTAAAATCACGTAATTTACGAAATACAATGTCATGTAAAATTAAAATCAAACTTAAAAGTAAGTCATTTTTGATGCTCGTATATTCCGGGGTCAGGATACGTAAATTTACACGATTTTTTCTAGGTGTATGGCCAATGTCAAAGCGACTTTGGGGTGTTATTAGTGATTTAGACTGATATAGTGGTATCAGTTTATATGTGTGGTCGCACTTTTATAATTGTGACTTCAACAAGCATCACTCCTAAGACCCAACGAAATCGTAAGCCTCTTTTTTGTCGTTTTATCAGTGAGAGAATCGAAGACCCGAAAACATTCGATCATTTGTTTTTCAAATTACAAGTTAATTGAAACTAGAGAACAGTAACTAGCCGGGCCTCTGAGATCCCTTGTCTTTTTGTGGGTTAAAGCCGTAATTCCGGAAACGGATTGAAATCGACATAAAATTTAATAGCAGCCAAAAAATCTTCGACATACCACAATATCTCGTCGTTTCATGCATTTTGGAAATATTTGGCATCGAAAGTACGATGCTTCGATTTCTGAAACTGCATGTAGTCCCCTTAAGAATAAAAATTGTTCCGGCTTATGTGGGAATTTCATATGTGACCGGAGGGTTCGGTCTATATTTCCGGAACCATATAACCGAACCGTACGAAATTTTATGGACATGTATGGCGAACATAACCTTTCATTTGGGACTAAGTTGTGAAGATCGTCCCAACCATCCCCGATAAACTGATGTGAGTTTGTTAATTTTTATAGGTGATGATTCTTCCGGGGCACTTCCGGAACTGTCTATGATGGTCAATGCGGTCGACGAGACTTCGGTTGGCCGTCAGTGACCTAGAACGGCTAATGCAAGTTGTTTGTCACAAAGATATATTCATTTTAGCGAAATTTTTACCTTTTTGCCTTCATCGAGGTATCATTTTGAGTCGGAATTTTCTATATAATCGCATGCCACAACCCGCAACACCGGAACCGTAAGTCGGATCAGAATTAAATTTAATAGCAGTTTACTGGGTAGTAAAAGCTTTCATTTAAGTTTGGTTTAATCGGTCTAGCCATCTCCGAAAAACCGATGTAATTATTATTCTTGGATACTTCCGCCTGGGCTTCCGGATCCGTTGATGGTGGTCAATGTGGCCAAAGAGACTTTGAATGATTGTTAGTGACATAGAATTACAAATCCAAGCAGTCCATTTTTGAAATAAATCTCACCTTTATACATTAATCGCAGTATCCGTTGAAATCGGGATTTTCTGCGTGATCGTACTCATAATCCTGTAATTCAGAAACTAGAAGTCCAATACACACAATGGTTCGTTGAGTGGGGGCTTGGTGATTTCTTCTGATAAAACAAGATATCGGGTTCAATTCCTGATCAATCCAGGGTATTCCCGGAAAGGAATATCCCTGGATTGCCTTGGGTTAGTGGTACGCAACTTTCAATAAAGGGGCCTGATGTGGATGATATAACTCGATTAGACTCTGCACTGCCACTAGGCTCGTCACTTCTCACCTTAGCAGGTGGTAGTACCGATGTCTTGGTCAGGCGGGAGGAGTCTTACAGAGAATTATCAGAAATGGAAGCTATTGGGTTCAATTCCCGATTCTATCAAGTATCTTCCCGGAATGGAAATTTTCTTGATGGACCCTGGTTGTTGATGGAATATTCGAAATATATCTGGTTACGTTCTTTTGAAGGAAAGGCTATGTCTGTAAATTGAACCAGTCCGTTTTTTTGTTAACTGGTCTTGTCATGATTTAAAATATTAATTATCTTCTAGATAACTCGTTCAGCTCACACCTTTGTGGGGGTATGAGGTGGGACCATCATCATCATCAATTCAATAGCAGCCGATGGCAACTTTGTACCTTTCATTTAAGACTAAGTGTGATAATCGGTTCAGAAAATTCCGAGAAACCGATGTGGACAAATTATAACAAGATTTTCTATGTAACCGTACTCCTCAACTCGTAACTCCGGAACCGGAAATCAGAATTAAATGAAATTCAATAGCAGCCGATGGGAGCCTTCTATTCGTGACTAAGTTTGTGAAAATCGGTTCAGCGATCTCCGAGAGAACGATATGGACATTTTGTTAATATATCCACACATACACACACATACACACACATACATACACACAGACATTTTCCGATCTCGACGAACTGAGTCGAATGGTATATGACACTCGGGCCTCCGTTAGAAAGTCGGTTTTTGGAGCAATTGCATAACCTTTCTAGATGTTTAGTTTAGTTTAGTTTAGTTCCGGCTTATATGGGAATTTCATATGTGAGTCTATATTTCCGGAACAATGTAAGCGATCCATGTGAAGTTTCATGGACGTCTATGGGAAAAATATACGTTTTATTTGGGACAAAGTTTATGAGAATCGACCCAACCATATCCGATGAACTGGTATGACTGTGTTAATTTTGATAGGTAGCCACTTTTCTGGAGCACTTCCGGAGCCGTCTATGGTAACTAACCTACAACTGCAAATGCAAATTATTTGACATACATTTTAGTGAAATTTTTACCTTTTGGCATTCATCGTTTGAATTGGAATTTTCTATGTGACCCCACGCCACAACCCGTAACTTCGGAACCGGAATTTTGATTGGGATGAAATTTGGCATCCATTTACGAGTATGAAACACCTTTCATTTCAGACTAAGTTTAGTCAAAAATGTCAAGCCATCCCCGAGAAAATGATGTCACTGTTGTTCTGAATTTAGTTGTTTACGCCGGGGCTTCCAGAACCGATGATTGGGGCCAATGTGGCCAAAGAGACTTTAAATGGCTGTTAGTGACCAAGTACTACAGATCCAAGCAGATGTCATATTTTGGAAAAATTTTCACCTTTTACATTCATCGCAGAAATCTGTTAAAACCGGGATTTGGTGCATGATCGTACTCCTTATCCTGTAATTCAGGAACAGGAAGTCGGATCCATTTGAAATTCAATTACAGCCGATGGGAACGTTGTATCTTTCATTTGAAACTAAGTTTGTACAAATCGGTCCAGCCATCTCTGAGGAAAATGAGTGACATTATCGACACATACGCACATACATACACACATACACACACATACAGACTTTCTGATCTCGACGAACTGAGTCGAATGGTATAGCGAACTCGGCCCTCCAGGCCTCGGTTAAAAAGTCGAAGTTCGGAGCGATTGCATAACCTTTCTATATGAGAAAGACAAAAATTTGCCAAAATCCAAAAAAGTCAATTTTGGTCAAATTTTTTTTTCGAAGTTGCTTCAAATATCGGTGTTCCATGCATAGACTGGCAAATCCAAGTAATTTTGCACCTATTTTAAATTAAAAAGTTTTGCATTATTTTGATTTGATAGCATAGTGGTACCAGTCTATATGGGAAATTGCTGTGTGGCCACACTCTTAAACCCGTAACTCCGGAACCAGAATTCCGATCGACACAAAATTCAATAGCAACCGAGGTTGTACCTTTCATTTGCGTCTAATTTTGGGCAAATCTGTCCAGCCATCTCTGAGAAATAAGAGTGACATTTTTTGACACATACGCACATACATACACAAACATACACACACATACACACATACAGACTTTTTTCGATCTGGACGAACGGAGTCGAATGGTATAGGGAACTCGGCTCTCCGGGCCTCGGTTAGAAAGTGGGTTTGTGGAGCAATTGCATAAACTTTCAAAATGAAAAGGGCAATAAAAATAAATAAATGAATAAATATATAAATAAATAAATAAATGAAGTTGTCGCTTGCTAAACCATATTTTAAGACAAAGACCTTTGCATTGCTTCCACCTACATCCTCCCTAGAGCATCAGTTAACCACCGACGGCTTTGCGATATTGCGGAACTCCTCCCCGTACCGAGGCTAGTTTCAGGTGACTTCAACTCCCACAGCATGGCATAGGGTTGCCTTCATGACGATAATTGATCCACTCTACTCCATGAACTTTGCGAGAATTTTAATATGACCATTTTGAATACGGGTGACCTTCGCCGGTTCTGCTCTACCCAACTACCTCCTCTATGACAATGTTCGTCTACCTGTTCGCCTCTTTGTGCCGCGGGTCATGAACTGTACTAATTGCAAACAACTGGGACACACAGCCTCCCATTGTAGCAATAAAGCCCGTTGTGGGAAATGCGGTAGGAATCATGCGGATGATTCCTGTGGAAGAGATGTCGAAAAGTGTCTCTACTGTAGGGGAAACCAACATGATCTTCCTTCATGTCCCGCGTACAAACAGCGCGAGGAGAATCTTAAGCGTTCCCTTCAGGGACGCTCTAAGCGATCTTTTGCAGAAATGCTTAAGATAGCTACGCCACCTGTCTCTACGAAAATCTATACCAATTTGTCTACTGACGAAAGCGACTGTGATGAACCCCAGGAGGTAATAACTTCTGCTGTTCCTAGAAGTAATAGAAAAAGGAGGAACAATTCCTCTCCCAAGCTTCGTCGTAAAGTCCAGCAGGTGTCTCTTCATGTCCCCCTAAAATACACAGAAAAAAAATATTTTGTAATTTTAAGTTTATTTTCATGCACATATTTGGAGCATGAATATAAATGTAAAATTAAGTTCCACCACAAACACACACGACTTTTTTTTATTCATTTCGTTTATTTGATAGGCACAAATGCGTTAGCTTGGCGGTGCCTAATTCTTTTGTTTTTACATTTTGGATATTTTAAAACTAGGAGGTTACAATGTTGAAATTTTTTTTTTCATGAAAGAGAAAAATTTTACAGCTATCTTAAGACTAGAAAAAAGATTCTATATACAAGAGAGGGGGCAAAAAAAAAAATTTATGAAAAATTTTAAAGCAAGGAATTCAATAGTAATAGTTTTTAGGAAATATTTACAGTTATCTTAAAACTAACAATATAGTTTGGTACACAAAAGGGGGAACAAATATTTATGAAAAATTTCACCGGTGTTTTAAAACTAGGGATACAATTCTATTTACAAGATGGGTGACAATAGTTTTAACAAAGAGGTAAAATTACAAATATCTTAAAACTAGGAATACGGAATACAAATTTGATTTTTTATCGGAGACTTATGCTTGGTCAAGATATTCAGAGGGGGGATTATTTCCAAAATCGGTATAGAAGCAGTTGTATCAAGGACAGGGGAGAGAATGCGTAGATGGTGACCGGGAGAGAGGAGCAAAACTTGCAACTTTCGGACAAACGGGAGATCAGCGAAACCAATTAGCGCCTCAGTCTAGTAGGTCGGATTGGCGGATGGTATTCTTCGGAACCGCAGGGAATCCTTCAAAAGTCATCGGACCTCGAGTCGCTGTCGGTTTAGTTTCCGTAGTGGTAAGGGCGACGGCGGTTACATAGTGGCAGTCTGGAGCTGATCGGTTCCACACGGCAGGAGAAAACTTCTAAAAACGAGAAATAAAAAGAGAGGGGCTAAATTGGGATATTTATCGTTTTTATGAAAGCATAAATAAGGGACATATAGGGGAAATCACGATTTGCCAGCATATCTCGGACTGGGACATAGCCCTCGTCACAAGCGCACAGACTACTCTCCACGTCCATCCCCCTGAACCAAGGCTTCGTTGATACCTTTGGGATAATGGAATGTAGCCATCGTTCAAGTTCACCATTGCTCCATGAGGTTTGCCAGCTGTTGAGTGTCCTCTGACGACAAATACTAAAAAATCGTTGAAGCAGATTGGTCTTTCGTATATGTCACCATTTAATGCGCCCACCTTTGCCAATGAGTCGGCCTTTTCATTGCCCGGGATAGAGCAATGAGAGGGGACCCAAACAAAGGTAATCTGGTAAGATTTTTCAGATAACGTACACAAGGACTCCCGTATCTTCCCCAGGAAATATGGGAATTGCTTTTTGGGCTTCATTGAACGAAGAACCTCGATAGAGCTGAGGCTGTCCGAAATGATGAAGTAATGATCTGTGGGCAGAGTGTCGATGATTCGAAGGGTGTACTGAATTGCAGCTAAATCTGCGACGTAAACTAAAGCGGGATCATTGAGCTTGAATGAAGCGGTGATAGTATTGTTGAAGATACCGAAGCCAGTGGACCCATCGAGATTTGATCCGTCAGTGTAGAACATTTTGTCACAGTCGACTTCTCGAAATTTATTATAAAATATATTGGGGATCACTTGCGGGCGCATATGGTCCGGGATTCCACGAATCTCTTCCTTCATGGATGTGTCGAAGAATACAGTAGAATCAGAAGTATCTAGGAAACGAACGCGGTTGGGAGTATATGAAGAAGGATTAATGCTCTGTGCCATGTAGTCGAAGTACAAGGCCATAAATCGGGTTTGAGAATTAAGCTCGACGAGCCTCTCGAAGTTTTCAATCACCAACGGGTTCAGAACGTCGCATCGGATGAGCAATCGATATGAGAGTTCCCAAAATCGATTTTTTAGCGGAAGAACGCCCGCCAGCACGAGACTCATCGTATGGGTCGAGTGCATGCAACCCAAGGCAATGCGCAAGCAACGATACTGGATTCTCTCCAGTTTGATGAAGTGTATGTTCGCAGCGGAGCGGAAACAGAAACACCCGTACTCCATCACCGACAATATCGTTGTTTGGTACAACCTGATCAGGTCTCCTGGGTGAGCACCCCACCATGTTCCAGTTATTGTTCGGAGAAAATTGATCTTTTGTTGGCATTTCTGTTTCAGATACCTAATGTGACATCCCCAGGTACCTTTAGAGTCGAACCAGACCCCGAGATATTTAAATGTGAAAACCTGGTTGATCGTTGCACCCATTAATAGAAGCTGGAGTTGCGCCGGCTCACGCTTCCTAGAAAAAACAACCAACTCAGTTTTCTCCGTGGAGAACTCAATACCCAACTGAAGAGCCCAAGCAGACAAATTGTCCAAGGTATTTTGTAATGGTCCTTGCAAGTCGGCAGCTTTGGGCCCTGTAACAAAGACCACCCCGTCGTCTGCAAGTTGCCTTAGCGTGCATGAATTGGCAAGACAATCGTCAATGTCATTCACGTAAAAATTGTAGAGTAGGGAACTTAGACATGAGCCCTGGGGAAGACCCATGTAGCTAAATCGCGTTGTTGTTAAATCGCCATGCGAAAAGTGCATGTGCTTTTCAGACAACAGGTTTAGCAAAAAGTTATTTAAAATTGGCGAAAGACCATGCTGGTGCAGCTTCTCTGACAGAATGTTGATAGAAACTGAGTCAAAAGCCCCCTTAATATCCAAGAAGACTGATGCCATCTGCTCTTTGTTAGCATAGGCCATTTGGATTTCTGTAGAAAGCAACGCAAGGCAATCGTTCGTCCCTTTGCCTTTGCGGAAGCCAAATTGTGTATCTGACAGTAAGCCATTTGATTCAACCCAATTGTCGAGGTGAAACAAGATCATTTTCTCGAACAACTTCCGAATACAGGACAGCATTGCAATCGGCCGATACGAGTTGTGGTCGGAGGCTGGTTTTTGGATGGCGATGACCTTCACTTGCCTCCATTCATAAGGGACAATGTTACCCTCAAGAAACTTGTTAAATAAATTCGCCTTTTTGCAGTGTCAGGCAGATTCTTCAGCAAGTTGAATTTGATTCTGTCTAACCCTGGGGCGTTATTTTTGCATGATAAGAGAGCAAGTGAGAACTCCACCATCGAAAACGGTGTTTCGTTCGCGGTATTGTGAGGAGACGCGGCGCGGCACGTTTTCTGTACCGGGACATAGTCCGGACAGATCTTCTTGGCGAAAGCGAATATCCAACGGTTTGAATATTCCACGTTCTCGTTGGTACTAGTACGGTTACGCATACGTCGAGCCGTACCCCAAAGAGTGCTCATCGCTGTTTCTCTCGTTAACCCGTCGACGAACCGACACCAATAACTGCGTTTTTTGGCTTTCATTAGACTCTTCATTCGCCTTTCTAACGACGCGTACTGTTGATAGCTAGCGGGTAACCCGTCTTCCCGGAAGGCCTTATATGCAGTGGACTTTTCCGCGTACAGCTCTAAGCACTCTTTATCCCACCACAGGGTGGGAGGCCGTCCATGGGTATTCGCGCTGGGTACTGGTTTAGTCTGAGCTTGAGTCGCACTGTCGAGAATCAAGCCAACCAAAAACCTGTACTCTTCCTCCGGAAGAAGTTCTTGAGTGGATCGCGGTCGCGTAACTCTTCCAATCAATGTTCCGTGTGAGGTCATACGAGACATTGATTGTTTCCGAAGTTCTTGAACCGTTAGCAATTGAAATCACGATAGGCAAATGGTCGCTACCGTGGGGATCAGGGATCACCTTCCACGTGCAATCTAACTGTAGCAAAGTCGAGCATAGAGATAAATCCAACGCGCTTGCGCGTGCCGGTGGTGTAGGAATCCGCGTCATTTCTCTGGTGTTTAAGATGGTCATGTTGAAATTATCGCAAAGATCTTGGATTAATGTTGATCTATTATCATCATGAAGACAGCCCCATACCGTACCGTGTGAGTTAAAGTCTCCCAGAACTAGCCGCGGTGCCGGTAAGGATTCCGTGATATTACAAAGCGTTCGGTGCCCTCCCGAGGCTCTAGCAGGAATGTAGATGGAAGCAATGCAAAGGTCTTTACCTTTGATTAAAACTTGACAAGCGACAATTTCAATGCCTGGTGTCGAAGGGAGGTTAATTCGGTTGAAAGAATAGCACTTTTTGATCCCCAAAAGTACTCCTCCATAGGGGTTTTCTCGATCCAGACGAATTATATTAAAGTCGTGGAAGTTGAGATTTATATCGGAAGTTAACCAAGTTTCACATAAGGCGAAAGCATCACATTTTAAACTATTTAGTAAAAATTTAAAGGAATCAATTTTCGGGAGGATACTTCTGCTGTTCCACTGTAGAACAGTGATCGAATCGGTGACCTCGTTCGATGACTTAGCCATCGAAGGATACGACCGCTGAAAGGAGGGGCCATTTAGTAGTCAACTGCTTCAAAAATGTTTGCATTATAGGGAGAAAACGTATCAGAAGGCTTTTAAGAGGATCAGTAACATTGAAAGCTGTGAAAATTAAGTCCACTATGTCAGAAAATTTCATTAGTCCGCTACTGGACTGAGTATCTGTTTGAAAAAAGGGGACACTTGGGGTTTTTGGTGTCCCTGGAAGTGGTGGGTACTCCTTGTTAGAATTAATATTTCCAAGTCCTGGAGCAAATTGCTTCGGCTTTTGTGCATCACTTCCGTTGGATTTATTGATTGTAGTTGGCGCACTCTGAGTGGACGACACCTTGGCACCCTTACGAGGCAATGTAGAGGAAGCTAGATTTCTCCTCTTCCTGGATTCCTCTGGGTTAACCAATGATGTTCCCTCTTGTGGGTCGTCAGATTCTTGCTCAACGCTAGCCAAAAGAGCAAAGGAATTTTCGGAAGGGATAGATGGCGAAGCATTCTTTAGCATTTCTGCATAAGAGTGCCTCGAGCGTTCCTTAAGGGAGCGCTTAATTTTATCCCCGCGCTGCTTGTACGCCGGGCATGACTTAAGAGCATGCGGAGGGCCCCCGCAGTAAATACACTTCTCAGTTTCTCCACCGCAAGCGTCATCCTCATGCTCTCCCTCGCATTTACCGCACCGTTTTTTATTGCCACAATAAGTGGCTGTATGGCCCAGTTGCTTGCAATTGCTGCAGTTCATTACCCGCGGTACAAACAGGCGAACAGGTAGGCGAACCTTATCCAGGAGGACATAGTTAGGAAGAGCAGATCCGGAGAGAACGAAAATTAGGCTCAGCAGCCAAAATCTTAGTTGATTTTCTGTTTTTAGTTAGTTATTATTTGAGACAACTAAAAAATATCTGATACTGCTGATTTGGATTTGCTATTTTCGAATCCCTTAAATTAAACCAAATTGTCGGTTGAAATTACTGATTTTTTAGTTAATTTTGCGACTTAAAATATGCTGTCACTTTAGCGTAGATACAACCCACTAACATTCAACCACTTTTTCTGCTGAAATCAGCAACCCATTTTGTTGATTTAACTACTATAACTGGTTGAATTAACAAAAATCTTTGATAAATTCAGGAATTTTGTTGTTGATATCAACCAAATTTCGTTTTTGAAATTAGCATTTTTTCTGTTGAATTTTACTTTGTTGGGATTCATAGCTAAACAATATAAACAACATTTTTTAATTTTTTTTATTGCTGATCTTTAATTGAATGAAAACTTATAACGATACAGATTTGAGAATTCGAGAGGGTTACTGTTAAGGTATACGAATAAGTCTAATAGATTTTTGCATTGCCGATTGATATCCTTTACATTACACTGATTCATGTTACGCATGATAGGTTCTATAAATTAAATATAAACATTCAAGCTAAACTTACACGCTTTGTCTTTCATAAACTGTTCGTTTTGCTTGGTAAGTTTTGGGGTCCCTATCCAGCAGTATATCTACGCAAGTATTGAATTATTTTCTTCATAATCTAAATTGTATAGTCTCAGTAGATTAAAATTATGCTAACTTCTCACCAATTTCATGTGAGCCTATTATTCATCATACTACAATAATTGTCAATTCAGTATATCAGTTTGTTATTTTCTGCTACAGTGGTGCATCAGATATAGAAATACTTGGTGTCTATTGCATTATTTATGCAACTTTTTTACAACTTATTTGATTTCCTTATTGTGATCGATTATATCTTCATAGAGATACAAACTTTGTGATAATTATACCGCTTCTGTCATACCCTAGTAAAAATTGGTAAGTTTATACAAAAATATTGGTAAAAGTATGTGCGGTCTTAGAAAAAAAACAACCAACGCCTAAAGGTAGCAAAAACAACCAAGTTAAAAGTAATTTTTTTAAATTAATCAATGAAAATAATAACAATAAAAGTGTCCCTTTTAAGCTGTAGAAGAATAGTAATCAAAATAAGTTTCTTTTCAAGCATAATCTCATGTTGATTGTTTTTTTTGTTAAGAGCGACAAACTCTTACTATTACCAACATTTTTTCTGTGTATAGCAACTAATCAAATTTAAATTATCTTTAACTAATTGTCTACCATAAGTCTAATTTTTATTATTTGAGGTGATACTCTCACAAGGTATACTACAAAACAATAGACTATTCTGATTCTACTGCTACTTCTAGTACTATTCCCCTATAGGACAGTTATGTGAAGAAAGGTAGTGTACTACAACTAAAGATCAATAATTCGTTACTATTTTCACTTAGGCATCTATGAAATATGTGTTCATAGAATAGTAACTCTTTAGAAAAAAGCATTTCATTTCAGCTGTTCGGGATGGGTCGTCACATTAAAATCCGCTGCGAAGTTTGTTGGAATCATGACTGCACGATGCAATTCCACAAATATTAGTAACACATGTCTGTTGAAGTAAGCCATTGGTAAAATCGCCACATACATTATTCCTAAAAAAATAAACAATGAAATTATCTATATTATAACAAAAATTAATAAATACTTATCTCAAAATTCAATAATTTCACCGCCAATCGATAAAATTCCTGTAAAAATTAAAACCATTAGCTGGTTTAGAATAAATTAATATGCAACAATGAGAAACAAAACTATATGAAAATTCAAACAAAGCCGTGCAATATTTAGCAGTTTTATGCTATAAATAGGTACTTTCAGAAATATTGTTCTGTTCGAACGAAAGCGAAATAAAAAATATAGCAGGAAGACATTAAAACGAAGGTTGCAAATTGATCATGATCCGACTAAAAAGCCAAAATAACAAATGAAAACTAACAAAGATATACTGTCTTAAAAGTGATTCAAAACAGTGTTTTAAATTTCCATGTTTAATAGTATAAATGAAATTCAAATGTTAAAAATAAATTAAGTACCTTAAACTTCTAAAATTCAAAAAGCAAATATTCTGAAATTCTAAAATTTTAAAATTCTGAAATTCTAGGATTCTAAAATTCAAAAATTCTCATTTTCCAAAATTCTAAAATTTTAAAATTCTAAGTTTCTGAAATTCTAAAATTCTGCAATTCTAAAATTCTAAAATTCTGAAATTCTAGAATTCTAAAATTCTAAAATTCTAAAATTCTAAAATTCTAAAATTCTAAAATTCTAAAATTCTAAAATTCTAAAATTCTAAAATTCTAAAATTCTAAAATTCTAAAATTCTAAAATTCTAAAATTCTAAAATTCTAAAATTCTAAAATTCTAAAATTCTAAAATTCTAAAATTCTAAAATTCTAAAATTCTAAAATTCTAAAATTCTAAAATTCTAAAATTCTAAAATTCTAAAATTCTAAAATTCTAAAATTCTAAAATTCTAAAATTCTAAAATTCTAAAATTCTAAAATTCTAAAATTCTAAAATTCTAAAATTCTAAAATTCTAAAATTCTAAAATTCTAAAATTCTAAAATTCTAAAATTCTAAAATTCTAAAATTCTAAAATTCTAAAATTCTAAAATTCTAAAATTCTAAAATTCTAAAATTCTAAAATTCTAAAATTCTAAAATTCTAAAATTCTAAAATTCTAAAATTCTAAAATTCTAAAATTCTAAAATTCTAAAATTCTAAAATTCTAAAATTCTAAAATTCTAAAATTCTAAAATTCTAAAATTCTAAAATTCTAAAATTCTAAAATTCTAAAATTCTAAAATTCTAAAATTCTAAAATTCTAAAATTCTAAAATTCTAAAATTCTAAAATTCTAAAATTCTAAAATTCTAAAATTCTAAAATTCTAAAATTCTAAAATTCTAAAATTCTAAAATTCTAAAATTCTAAAATTCTAAAATTCTAAAATTCTAAAATTCTAAAATTCTAAAATTCTAAAATTCTAAAATTCTAAAATTCTAAAATTCTAAAATTCTAAAATTCTAAAATTCTAAAATTCTAAAATTCTAAAATTCTAAAATTCTAAAATTCTAAAATTCTAAAATTCTAAAATTCTAAAATTCTAAAATTCTAAAATTCTAAAATTCTAAAATTCTAAAATTCTAAAATTCTAAAATTCTAAAATTCTAAAATTCTAAAATTCTAAAATTCTAAAATTCTAAAATTCTAAAATTCTAAAATTCTAAAATTCTAAAATTCTAAAATTCTAAAATTCTAAAATTCTAAAATTCTAAAATTCTAAAATTCTAAAATTCTAAAATTCTAAAATTCTAAAATTCTAAAATTCTAAAATTCTAAAATTCTAAAATTCTAAAATTCTAAAATTCTAAAATTCTAAAATTCTAAAATTCTAAAATTCTAAAATTCTAAAATTCTAAAATTCTAAAATTCTAAAATTCTAAAATTCTAAAATTCTAAAATTCTAAAATTCTAAAATTCTAAAATTCTAAAATTCTAAAATTCTAAAATTCTAAAATTCTAAAATTCTAAAATTCTAAAATTCTAAAATTCTAAAATTCTAAAATTCTAAAATTCTAAAATTCTAAAATTCTAAAATTCTAAAATTCTAAAATTCTAAAATTCTAAAATTCTAAAATTCTAAAATTCTAAAATTCTAAAATTCTAAAATTCTAAAATTCTAAAATTCTAAAATTCTAAAATTCTAAAATTCTAAAATTCTAAAATTCTAAAATTCTAAAATTCTAAAATTCTAAAATTCTAAAATTCTAAAATTCTAAAATTCTAAAATTCTAAAATTCTAAAATTCTAAAATTCTAAAATTCTAAAATTCTAAAATTCTAAAATTCTAAAATTCTAAAATTCTAAAATTCTAAAATTCTAAAATTCTAAAATTCTAAAATTCTAAAATTCTAAAATTCTAAAATTCTAAAATTCTAAAATTCTAAAATTCTAAAATTCTAAAATTCTAAAATTCTAAAATTCTAAAATTCTAAAATTCTAAAATTCTAAAATTCTAAAATTCTAAAATTCTAAAATTCTAAAATTCTAAAATTCTAAAATTCTAAAATTCTAAAATTCTAAAATTCTAAAATTCTAAAATTCTAAAATTCTAAAATTCTAAAATTCTAAAATTCTAAAATTCTAAAATTCTAAAATTCTAAAATTCTAAAATTCTAAAATTCTAAAATTCTAAAATTCTAAAATTCTAAAATTCTAAAATTCTAAAATTCTAAAATTCTAAAATTCTAAAATTCTAAAATTCTAAAATTCTAAAATTCTAAAATTCTAAAATTCTAAAATTCTAAAATTCTAAAATTCTAAAATTCTAAAATTCTAAAATTCTAAAATTCTAAAATTCTAAAATTCTAAAATTCTAAAATTCTAAAATTCTAAAATTCTAAAATTCTAAAATTCTAAAATTCTAAAATTCTAAAATTCTAAAATTCTAAAATTCTAAAATTCTAAAATTCTAAAATTCTAAAATTCTAAAATTCTAAAATTCTAAAATTCTAAAATTCTAAAATTCTAAAATTCTAAAATTCTAAAATTCTAAAATTCTAAAATTCTAAAATTCTAAAATTCTAAAATTCTAAAATTCTAAAATTCTAAAATTCTAAAATTCTAAAATTCTAAAATTCTAAAATTCTAAAATTCTAAAATTCTAAAATTCTAAAATTCTAAAATTCTAAAATTCTAAAATTCTAAAATTCTAAAATTCTAAAATTCTAAAATTCTAAAATTCTAAAATTCTAAAATTCTAAAATTCTAAAATTCTAAAATTCTAAAATTCTAAAATTCTAAAATTCTAAAATTCTAAAATTCTAAAATTCTAAAATTCTAAAATTCTAAAATTCTAAAATTCTAAAATTCTAAAATTCTAAAATTCTAAAATTCTAAAATTCTAAAATTCTAAAATTCTAAAATTCTAAAATTCTAAAATTCTAAAATTCTAAAATTCTAAAATTCTAAAATTCTAAAATTCTAAAATTCTAAAATTCTAAAATTCTAAAATTCTAAAATTCTAAAATTCTAAAATTCTAAAATTCTAAAATTCTAAAATTCTAAAATTCTAAAATTCTAAAATTCTAAAATTCTAAAATTCTAAAATTCTAAAATTCTAAAATTCTAAAATTCTAAAATTCTAAAATTCTAAAATTCTAAAATTCTAAAATTCTAAAATTCTAAAATTCTAAAATTCTAAAATTCTAAAATTCTAAAATTCTAAAATTCTAAAATTCTAAAATTCTAAAATTCTAAAATTCTAAAATTCTAAAATTCTAAAATTCTAAAATTCTAAAATTCTAAAATTCTAAAATTCTAAAATTCTAAAATTCTAAAATTCTAAAATTCTAAAATTCTAAAATTCTAAAATTCTAAAATTCTAAAATTCTAAAATTCTAAAATTCTAAAATTCTAAAATTCTAAAATTCTAAAATTCTAAAATTCTAAAATTCTAAAATTCTAAAATTCTAAAATTCTAAAATTCTAAAATTCTAAAATTCTAAAATTCTAAAATTCTAAAATTCTAAAATTCTAAAATTCTAAAATTCTAAAATTCTAAAATTCTAAAATTCTAAAATTCTAAAATTCTAAAATTCTAAAATTCTAAAATTCTAAAATTCTAAAATTCTAAAATTCTAAAATTCTAAAATTCTAAAATTCTAAAATTCTAAAATTCTAAAATTCTAAAATTCTAAAATTCTAAAATTCTAAAATTCTAAAATTCTAAAATTCTAAAATTCTAAAATTCTAAAATTCTAAAATTCTAAAATTCTAAAATTCTAAAATTCTAAAATTCTAAAATTCTAAAATTCTAAAATTCTAAAATTCTAAAATTCTAAAATTCTAAAATTCTAAAATTCTAAAATTCTAAAATTCTAAAATTCTAAAATTCTAAAATTCTAAAATTCTAAAATTCTAAAATTCTAAAATTCTAAAATTCTAAAATTCTAAAATTCTAAAATTCTAAAATTCTAAAATTCTAAAATTCTAAAATTCTAAAATTCTAAAATTCTAAAATTCTAAAATTCTAAAATTCTAAAATTCTAAAATTCTAAAATTCTAAAATTCTAAAATTCTAAAATTCTAAAATTCTAAAATTCTAAAATTCTAAAATTCTAAAATTCTAAAATTCTAAAATTCTAAAATTCTAAAATTCTAAAATTCTAAAATTCTAAAATTCTAAAATTCTAAAATTCTAAAATTCTAAAATTCTAAAATTCTAAAATTCTAAAATTCTAAAATTCTAAAATTCTAAAATTCTAAAATTCTAAAATTCTAAAATTCTAAAATTCTAAAATTCTAAAATTCTAAAATTCTAAAATTCTAAAATTCTAAAATTCTAAAATTCTAAAATTCTAAAATTCTAAAATTCTAAAATTCTAAAATTCTAAAATTCTAAAATTCTAAAATTCTAAAATTCTAAAATTCTAAAATTCTAAAATTCTAAAATTCTAAAATTCTAAAATTCTAAAATTCTAAAATTCTAAAATTCTAAAATTCTAAAATTCTAAAATTCTAAAATTCTAAAATTCTAAAATTCTAAAATTCTAAAATTCTAAAATTCTAAAATTCTAAAATTCTAAAATTCTAAAATTCTAAAATTCTAAAATTCTAAAATTCTAAAATTCTAAAATTCTAAAATTCTAAAATTCTAAAATTCTAAAATTCTAAAATTCTAAAATTCTAAAATTCTAAAATTCTAAAATTCTAAAATTCTAAAATTCTAAAATTCTAAAATTCTAAAATTCTAAAATTCTAAAATTCTAAAATTCTAAAATTCTAAAATTCTAAAATTCTAAAATTCTAAAATTCTAAAATTCTAAAATTCTAAAATTCTAAAATTCTAAAATTCTAAAATTCTAAAATTCTAAAATTCTAAAATTCTAAAATTCTAAAATTCTAAAATTCTAAAATTCTAAAATTCTAAAATTCTAAAATTCTAAAATTCTAAAATTCTAAAATTCTAAAATTCTAAAATTCTAAAATTCTAAAATTCTAAAATTCTAAAATTCTAAAATTCTAAAATTCTAAAATTCTAAAATTCTAAAATTCTAAAATTCTAAAATTCTAAAATTCTAAAATTCTAAAATTCTAAAATTCTAAAATTCTAAAATTCTAAAATTCTAAAATTCTAAAATTCTAAAATTCTAAAATTCTAAAATTCTAAAATTCTAAAATTCTAAAATTCTAAAATTCTAAAATTCTAAAATTCTAAAATTCTAAAATTCTAAAATTCTAAAATTCTAAAATTCTAAAATTCTAAAATTCTAAAATTCTAAAATTCTAAAATTCTAAAATTCTAAAATTCTAAAATTCTAAAATTCTAAAATTCTAAAATTCTAAAATTCTAAAATTCTAAAATTCTAAAATTCTAAAATTCTAAAATTCTAAAATTCTAAAATTCTAAAATTCTAAAATTCTAAAATTCTAAAATTCTAAAATTCTAAAATTCTAAAATTCTAAAATTCTAAAATTCTAAAATTCTAAAATTCTAAAATTCTAAAATTCTAAAATTCTAAAATTCTAAAATTCTAAAATTCTAAAATTCTAAAATTCTAAAATTCTAAAATTCTAAAATTCTAAAATTCTAAAATTCTAAAATTCTAAAATTCTAAAATTCTAAAATTCTAAAATTCTAAAATTCTAAAATTCTAAAATTCTAAAATTCTAAAATTCTAAAATTCTAAAATTCTAAAATTCTAAAATTCTAAAATTCTAAAATTCTAAAATTCTAAAATTCTAAAATTCTAAAATTCTAAAATTCTAAAATTCTAAAATTCTAAAATTCTAAAATTCTAAAATTCTAAAATTCTAAAATTCTAAAATTCTAAAATTCTAAAATTCTAAAATTCTAAAATTCTAAAATTCTAAAATTCTAAAATTCTAAAATTCTAAAATTCTAAAATTCTAAAATTCTAAAATTCTAAAATTCTAAAATTCTAAAATTCTAAAATTCTAAAATTCTAAAATTCTAAAATTCTAAAATTCTAAAATTCTAAAATTCTAAAATTCTAAAATTCTAAAATTCTAAAATTCTAAAATTCTAAAATTCTAAAATTCTAAAATTCTAAAATTCTAAAATTCTAAAATTCTAAAATTCTAAAATTCTAAAATTCTAAAATTCTAAAATTCTAAAATTCTAAAATTCTAAAATTCTAAAATTCTAAAATTCTAAAATTCTAAAATTCTAAAATTCTAAAATTCTAAAATTCTAAAATTCTAAAATTCTAAAATTCTAAAATTCTAAAATTCTAAAATTCTAAAATTCTAAAATTCTAAAATTCTAAAATTCTAAAATTCTAAAATTCTAAAATTCTAAAATTCTAAAATTCTAAAATTCTAAAATTCTAAAATTCTAAAATTCTAAAATTCTAAAATTCTAAAATTCTAAAATTCTAAAATTCTAAAATTCTAAAATTCTAAAATTCTAAAATTCTAAAATTCTAAAATTCTAAAATTCTAAAATTCTAAAATTCTAAAATTCTAAAATTCTAAAATTCTAAAATTCTAAAATTCTAAAATTCTAAAATTCTAAAATTCTAAAATTCTAAAATTCTAAAATTCTAAAATTCTAAAATTCTAAAATTCTAAAATTCTAAAATTCTAAAATTCTAAAATTCTAAAATTCTAAAATTCTAAAATTCTAAAATTCTAAAATTCTAAAATTCTAAAATTCTAAAATTCTAAAATTCTAAAATTCTAAAATTCTAAAATTCTAAAATTCTAAAATTCTAAAATTCTAAAATTCTAAAATTCTAAAATTCTAAAATTCTAAAATTCTAAAATTCTAAAATTCTAAAATTCTAAAATTCTAAAATTCTAAAATTCTAAAATTCTAAAATTCTAAAATTCTAAAATTCTAAAATTCTAAAATTCTAAAATTCTAAAATTCTAAAATTCTAAAATTCTAAAATTCTAAAATTCTAAAATTCTAAAATTCTAAAATTCTAAAATTCTAAAATTCTAAAATTCTAAAATTCTAAAATTCTAAAATTCTAAAATTCTAAAATTCTAAAATTCTAAAATTCTAAAATTCTAAAATTCTAAAATTCTAAAATTCTAAAATTCTAAAATTCTAAAATTCTAAAATTCTAAAATTCTAAAATTCTAAAATTCTAAAATTCTAAAATTCTAAAATTCTAAAATTCTAAAATTCTAAAATTCTAAAATTCTAAAATTCTAAAATTCTAAAATTCTAAAATTCTAAAATTCTAAAATTCTAAAATTCTAAAATTCTAAAATTCTAAAATTCTAAAATTCTAAAATTCTAAAATTCTAAAATTCTAAAATTCTAAAATTCTAAAATTCTAAAATTCTAAAATTCTAAAATTCTAAAATTCTAAAATTCTAAAATTCTAAAATTCTAAAATTCTAAAATTCTAAAATTCTAAAATTCTAAAATTCTAAAATTCTAAAATTCTAAAATTCTAAAATTCTAAAATTCTAAAATTCTAAAATTCTAAAATTCTAAAATTCTAAAATTCTAAAATTCTAAAATTCTAAAATTCTAAAATTCTAAAATTCTAAAATTCTAAAATTCTAAAATTCTAAAATTCTAAAATTCTAAAATTCTAAAATTCTAAAATTCTAAAATTCTAAAATTCTAAAATTCTAAAATTCTAAAATTCTAAAATTCTAAAATTCTAAAATTCTAAAATTCTAAAATTCTAAAATTCTAAAATTCTAAAATTCTAAAATTCTAAAATTCTAAAATTCTAAAATTCTAAAATTCTAAAATTCTAAAATTCTAAAATTCTAAAATTCTAAAATTCTAAAATTCTAAAATTCTAAAATTCTAAAATTCTAAAATTCTAAAATTCTAAAATTCTAAAATTCTAAAATTCTAAAATTCTAAAATTCTAAAATTCTAAAATTCTAAAATTCTAAAATTCTAAAATTCTAAAATTCTAAAATTCTAAAATTCTAAAATTCTAAAATTCTAAAATTCTAAAATTCTAAAATTCTAAAATTCTAAAATTCTAAAATTCTAAAATTCTAAAATTCTAAAATTCTAAAATTCTAAAATTCTAAAATTCTAACAATTCTAAAATTCTAAAATTCTAAAATTCTAAAATTCTAAAATTCTAAAATTCTAAAATTCTAAAATTCTAAAATTCTAAAATTCTAAAATTCTAAAATTCTAAAATTCTAAAATTCTAAAATTCTAAAATTCTAAAATTCTAAAATTCTAAAATTCTAAAATTCTAAAATTCTAAAATTCTAAAATTCTAAAATTCTAAAATTCTAAAATTCTAAAATTCTAAAATTCTAAAATTCTAAAATTCTAAAATTCTAAAATTCTAAAATTCTAAAATTCTAAAATTCTAAAATTCTAAAATTCTAAAATTCTAAAATTCTAAAATTCTAAAATTCTAAAATTCTAAAATTCTAAAATTCTAAAATTCTAAAATTCTAAAATTCTAAAATTCTAAAATTCTAAAATTCTAAAATTCTAAAATTCTAAAATTCTAAAATTCTAAAATTCTAAAATTCTAAAATTCTAAAATTCTAAAATTCTAAAATTCTAAAATTCTAAAATTCTAAAATTCTAAAATTCTAAAATTCTAAAATTCTAAAATTCTAAAATTCTAAAATTCTAAAATTCTAAAATTCTAAAATTCTAAAATTCTAAAATTCTAAAATTCTAAAATTCTAAAATTCTAAAATTCTAAAATTCTAAAATTCTAAAATTCTAAAATTCTAAAATTCTAAAATTCTAAAATTCTAAAATTCTAAAATTCTAAAATTCTAAAATTCTAAAATTCTAAAATTCTAAAATTCTAAAATTCTAAAATTCTAAAATTCTAAAATTCTAAAATTCTAAAATTCTAAAATTCTAAAATTCTAAAATTCTAAAATTCTAAAATTCTAAAATTCTAAAATTCTAAAATTCTAAAATTCTAAAATTCTAAAATTCTAAAATTCTAAAATTCTAAAATTCTAAAATTCTAAAATTCTAAAATTCTAAAATTCTAAAATTCTAAAATTCTAAAATTCTAAAATTCTAAAATTCTAAAATTCTAAAATTCTAAAATTCTAAAATTCTAAAATTCTAAAATTCTAAAATTCTAAAATTCTAAAATTCTAAAATTCTAAAATTCTAAAATTCTAAAATTCTAAAATTCTAAAATTCTAAAATTCTAAAATTCTAAAATTCTAAAATTCTAAAATTCTAAAATTCTAAAATTCTAAAATTCTAAAATTCTAAAATTCTAAAATTCTAAAATTCTAAAATTCTAAAATTCTAAAATTCTAAAATTCTAAAATTCTAAAATTCTAAAATTCTAAAATTCTAAAATTCTAAAATTCTAAAATTCTAAAATTCTAAAATTCTAAAATTCTAAAATTCTAAAATTCTAAAATTCTAAAATTCTAAAATTCTAAAATTCTAAAATTCTAAAATTCTAAAATTCTAAAATTCTAAAATTCTAAAATTCTAAAATTCTAAAATTCTAAAATTCTAAAATTCTAAAATTCTAAAATTCTAAAATTCTAAAATTCTAAAATTCTAAAATTCTAAAATTCTAAAATTCTAAAATTCTAAAATTCTAAAATTCTAAAATTCTAAAATTCTAAAATTCTAAAATTCTAAAATTCTAAAATTCTAAAATTCTAAAATTCTAAAATTCTAAAATTCTAAAATTCTAAAATTCTAAAATTCTAAAATTCTAAAATTCTAAAATTCTAAAATTCTAAAATTCTAAAATTCTAAAATTCTAAAATTCTAAAATTCTAAAATTCTAAAATTCTAAAATTCTAAAATTCTAAAATTCTAAAATTCTAAAATTCTAAAATTCTAAAATTCTAAAATTCTAAAATTCTAAAATTCTAAAATTCTAAAATTCTAAAATTCTAAAATTCTAAAATTCTAAAATTCTAAAATTCTAAAATTCTAAAATTCTAAAATTCTAAAATTCTAAAATTCTAAAATTCTAAAATTCTAAAATTCTAAAATTCTAAAATTCTAAAATTCTAAAATTCTAAAATTCTAAAATTCTAAAATTCTAAAATTCTAAAATTCTAAAATTCTAAAATTCTAAAATTCTAAAATTCTAAAATTCTAAAATTCTAAAATTCTAAAATTCTAAAATTCTAAAATTCTAAAATTCTAAAATTCTAAAATTCTAAAATTCTAAAATTCTAAAATTCTAAAATTCTAAAATTCTAAAATTCTAAAATTCTAAAATTCTAAAATTCTAAAATTCTAAAATTCTAAAATTCTAAAATTCTAAAATTCTAAAATTCTAAAATTCTAAAATTCTAAAATTCTAAAATTCTAAAATTCTAAAATTCTAAAATTCTAAAATTCTAAAATTCTAAAATTCTAAAATTCTAAAATTCTAAAATTCTAAAATTCTAAAATTCTAAAATTCTAAAATTCTAAAATTCTAAAATTCTAAAATTCTAAAATTCTAAAATTCTAAAATTCTAAAATTCTAAAATTCTAAAATTCTAAAATTCTAAAATTCTAAAATTCTAAAATTCTAAAATTCTAAAATTCTAAAATTCTAAAATTCTAAAATTCTAAAATTCTAAAATTCTAAAATTCTAAAATTCTAAAATTCTAAAATTCTAAAATTCTAAAATTCTAAAATTCTAAAATTCTAAAATTCTAAAATTCTAAAATTCTAAAATTCTAAAATTCTAAAATTCTAAAATTCTAAAATTCTAAAATTCTAAAATTCTAAAATTCTAAAATTCTAAAATTCTAAAATTCTAAAATTCTAAAATTCTAAAATTCTAAAATTCTAAAATTCTAAAATTCTAAAATTCTAAAATTCTAAAATTCTAAAATTCTAAAATTCTAAAATTCTAAAATTCTAAAATTCTAAAATTCTAAAATTCTAAAATTCTAAAATTCTAAAATTCTAAAATTCTAAAATTCTAAAATTCTAAAATTCTAAAATTCTAAAATTCTAAAATTCTAAAATTCTAAAATTCTAAAATTCTAAAATTCTAAAATTCTAAAATTCTAAAATTCTAAAATTCTAAAATTCTAAAATTCTAAAATTCTAAAATTCTAAAATTCTAAAATTCTAAAATTCTAAAATTCTAAAATTCTAAAATTCTAAAATTCTAAAATTCTAAAATTCTAAAATTCTAAAATTCTAAAATTCTAAAATTCTAAAATTCTAAAATTCTAAAATTCTAAAATTCTAAAATTCTAAAATTCTAAAATTCTAAAATTCTAAAATTCTAAAATTCTAAAATTCTAAAATTCTAAAATTCTAAAATTCTAAAATTCTAAAATTCTAAAATTCTAAAATTCTAAAATTCTAAAATTCTAAAATTCTAAAATTCTAAAATTCTAAAATTCTAAAATTCTAAAATTCTAAAATTCTAAAATTCTAAAATTCTAAAATTCTAAAATTCTAAAATTCTAAAATTCTAAAATTCTA